>NC_142025.1:106573103-106873103 GCF_049901735.1 Notechis scutatus | reverse complement strand
TTTTTGTGACATGATATTCACAGTAAAGACTGGTAACCAATGAATTAATGAATTAAAACATAACAATCAACAAGGCAGAAGTATAAAAAAAGTTATGAATACATGAAATGGATACATATAAGAAAAATAAAAAGAATCAATAGGACAGGGACGGAAGGCACATTGGTGTGTTTATGCATGCCCCCTACAGACCTCTTAGGAAAGGGGTGAGGTCAATAGTAGACAGTCTAAGGTTAAAGTTTTTGGGGTTTGGGGAAGAAACTACAGAGTCGGGCAGAGTATTCCAGACATTGACCACTCTGTTGCTGAAGTCGTATTTCCTGCAATCAAGTTTGGTGCGGTTAACCTTGAGTTTGTATCTATTGTGTGCTCTTGTGTTGTTATGGTTGAAGCTGAAGTATTCATTGACATGTAGGACATTGCAATGTATGATTTTATATACTATATTTAGATCAGACCGAAGGCGGCGTAGTTCTAGGTTTTCTAGGTCTAGAATTTTAAGTCTGGTGGCATAAGGTATTCTGCAACAAGTAGAGGAGTGGAGAACTCTTCTTGTGAAATATTTCTGGACTTTCTCAACTGTGTTAATATCAAATACGTAATATGGGTTCCAGACTGATGAACTGTATTGACGTATTGGTCTAGCAAGTGTTTTGTATGCTCTAGTTAGTAGTGTGATACTAAGCTAAGTAGGATTAGGTTAACAACTCTTAATGCCTTTTTGACTATGTAGTTACAGTGGGCTCTAGCACTTAGATCATTTGAGATGTGTACTCCAAGGTCCTTGACAGAGTTTGGATCATCAACAAGGTCTTGACTATTCAACTTGTATTTTATTTTCTGATTTTTTTGGCAATATGTAAGACAGAGCATTTATTTATTGAGATTTGAAGTTGCCGTTTGTGTGACCATTCTGATACACAGTCAAGGTCTTTTTGAAGGGTAGCAGCATTGTCTGTGGTATTGAACAGCTTTACATCATCAGCGAAAAGAACGTAGTTGCTATTGATATGATCACAGAAGAAATTTATGTAGAGTATGAAGAGAGTTGGTCCTAGAACACTGCCTTGGGGGACACCACTATTGACAGGTACTGGATTTGATAGGACGCTTCCGATTTTGACCATTTGTTGTCTGTTTGACAGGAATGCTTCTATCCAGTTATGCAGGTGTCCAGAGATACCATAAGAACTTAGTTTTAGTAGTAGTTGTGTACCACTGAATCAAAGGCTTTACAGAAGTTTATGTAGATTACGTCTATTGCTTTGTCCTGATCAAATTGTGTAGTCCATATGTTTTTGCAGTGTAAGAGTTGCAGATTACAGGATTGTTTTTTTCTGAAACCAAATTGTTTATTAAAGAGTGGGTCATTTGTCAGTTCTGTCAAAAGAAAAAGGTTAGCATTTCATGTTTGGGTGTCTTTAAATCTTTGCATTCTGTACAGACAGTTGTAGTAATGTGTATCAATCTTTTTCTTTAAAAAACCAGGTTTTTTGACATAATATATTTTATTTAATAAAAAAAGTTTAATTTAAACACATTTTTATTATATGCAGAAAAATTGAATTTCAATGCAGTAATCAAGACAATATCTTGCTTCACAAAAGCACAGCTGGATATCCAAACTATACTAAGAACAAATATATTTTAAAATAATTAATGAATTAAAATGTCAAGAAAATAGCCAAAGACACTATGAAAAGGGGGAGAAAAAGCACTTAAGTTGACCAACTTATAAAAAAAGAAATAATTAGGAAATCCAGCACAATGAATTCCCATGTAGTGTTCAATATTAATTTGACATTTTACTGTTTTTGTTTCCTTTTCTAACAGATCCAATCTCAAATCAGCTAGAAAATCAAACTGCAATAATAGAGTTGATTTTGTATGGATTCTCAAATGATCCACACATTGAGGGTATTCTTCTTCTTTTGATCATGATCATATTTGTATTCACTATCCTAGGAAATATAAGTGTTATATTAGTGATCAGGTTTGAGCTTCATCTTCAGACCCCCCATGTTCTTCTTTCTTAGCCATTTAACTTTTGTTGACATCTGCTCTTCCTCAATCACTGTTCCTAAGATGCTGGAAAACTTTATTACAAACCAAAAAAAAATATTTCTTGGGAAGGATGCATTGCTCAAATTGCCTTCTTTTTCCAAATTGCTTGCAAAGAAGTCTTTTGTGGCTATCCTGCTTTAGCTATTTTGCCATAGAACAAATCTTGCCTAGCACGTACACCTCTCAGGGCAAATTCCACTGACAGGACTGAAACTGACAGGATTAACTCCAAAAGTCTGTGTCAGCTAAAAACTGTGTATTTGGTATTAAGACATGTTTACCTGAAAAGTATCAGTCATGAAGTTTGCTCCTTGTGTCACGTAGCTTGGTTTCAATGATTAACTCTGTAACTTCATTGTTTCCTGCAATCACCCCGCACCCCCGTCTTTGAATCAGCACAATAAAAGAGGACAGCGCAAAGCAATCAGGGCCGCCGGGACAATTCCATCTGCCCCAGGCGCGATGTGTTTCCTCACCTAAAGAAACTATTTGTTTTGTGTCTTTTTCTTTGTGCTTTGGCACTCATCCTTGCGAGGGCTCCGCTAAATTATTTCTTGAAGGGAATTCAGCAACAGACTGGAAAATCGAATCAACAGACCGGTCGCTCGAGGCGACAGCTGGGGGCTCGTCCGGGATCCCTCGATTCGTCCGGGATCCCTTCGATTTTCTGGTTTCACGGTGTGACTTCTGTCTGGGGTGCATCGCCTTCACTCCCATTTCTACGCACCTGGCATAGGCTCCGTACGAACGTAAGTAATGGGCTCCTCACTTTCCAAGGTTTCGTCAGGACATAGGGACGAACTTTACGATTTGGTGAAGAAGGCTAATTCCTTTCAAAAAATCAATGGTACCACCGTGTACCCTATTTCTAAGAAATCTTTAAATAAATTTATAATTTACATTGAGGCACATTGTCCAGCCTATCCATCTGCTGGAACTCTCAGCCATTCTCTATGGGAAAAATTAGGGAAATATCTACACGAAATTCCTAGAGCTCCCATGGATATACTCATTTCTTGGAGAGCGATAATGGCTGCTATAACTACTGTTTATCCTCCTTCTAGTCTTCCTGAAACATCTTTTTCTCCTGTTTCCTCTGATTCCCCTTCTTCTCATTCAAAAACTACTAAGCCTCTTGCGGCTCATCTTGATACAATTTCTTCCTTACCACCTCCGTATCCTGACATTTCTTTCCCTCCTCCTTCCGCTCCATCTTCTCTTTCTGACTCTTCTCCGATAAAACCTGTGGGAGGTATTATAACTAATCTTCTGTCATCACTTCTGCCTTTAGAAATAGAAGATCCTTCTGCTTATCCTATGACTATTATCCCTGGTGCAGCGGGAGGCAATGTTCACAGCAACATTGAGTTTAAAGTTTTAAAAAATATAAAAGATGCAGTTACAACTTATGGATTACATTCTCCTTTTACTCGGGAATACTTGATTCTTTGGTCACTGCTAATACTGTTATGTTACTTTATGACTGGAAAATGCTTTTCTCTATGCTTATGACTCCAGCGCAATATGTTGTGTGGCAATCTGAATATGAAAAAGGTGTTGAGGCTGAAATTCGTAGGGGTTTGCCTGCTGGAGTAACTGTAGATCATTTAATGGGAAAAGGTCAATCCTCTACTCTAGCACAACAACAAAATTCCCCCGTCGCAGTTTTGCCATTATTCATATGTGTGCTATGAATGCTTTAAAGCGAGTGGATGATTCAGATTCGCAGTCCACCCAAGCATTTTTGAAAATTATGCAAAATCCTGATGAGCCATATGCTTCATTCATCAGTCGCCTTCAGACAGCCCTAGATCGACAGATAGATAATTCTACTGCCAAACAAGAGTTACTTATAAAATTGGCTTTTTCCAACGCAAATCAGGACTGTCAAAAAATTCTACAGCCAGTCGCTAATAAGCCAGGCGTGACATTGGCTGAGTTTTTACAACTCTGTAGAATTGTAGGAACAACCACTCATAAAATGAATATGCTTGCTACTGCTATCACTGCTTCATTATCGGATCCTAATTCCGCATCCACTTCTCCTCCCAATGCTTTCAGCTGTAACACGCAACGGCAATTGTTTTAACTGTGGCAAGCCCGGACATTTTAAAAATCAATGTCGCATGCCAGGGGGTGGGGCCGCTCTTCGTGGCCAAACTAGAGGTCCACCTCCCTCATCTAAGCCACAAACCATCTGTCCTCGCTGCTGGAAAGGCTATCATTGGGCTTCACAATGTCGTTCTAATCCTTCTCTCTCTCAGCCTTCGGGAAACTAATTGAGGGTCTTCAGCTAGCCCCGCCACAAAGGCTGAATTACCTGCCACAACATTTCCTGTGGTGCTGTTAGAGGATCTTGTGTATGATGATCCTGGTGCTGTTTTTACTCTTCCTTTAACTACAACGCTTTTCAAACCTCTGCCTCCTTCCACACCTGTCTTACTTATTCCCAATTCTTCCCTTACCATAGAGGGTGTGGTTGCTGCTCCTTACTTATATGATTCTTCTGCTCTTAATAATCTTGCTTTGGCTGCAATAGGGGATCGTTGCTTTTCTTTAAAAAAGGGGACAGTAGTGGCTACGCTTATAATTTTGCCTCTTTTTGAACCTCTCTCCTTGTTTGCATTACAGCAGCCTGTCCAAGCTTCAAAACCCACTCTTTCTGTCACACTCAATGGTCGCATTTTTGATGGTCTGATTGACACCGGTGCAGACGTTTCTGTTATTCGTTCCTCTGAATGGCCCTCTTCTTGGTCTCTCACAGAAGCTTCTTCAGTGCAGGGCGTGGGTGGGGCACAAGCTGCTAAGGTCAGCTCTCATTGGCTTTCTGCTTCTACTGAGCATTCTACCTTAACTGCTTATCTTAAACCCTATATCCTTCCTCTACATTGCAACTCTGGGGACGTGATTTACTCTCTCAATTTCAGGCTTATATTCAGCTGCCATAGTTTTTCTATCTAAATGTCTATTTCTCCTCTATCCCTTACTCTTAAAACCTCTCTTCCTGTTTGGGTGGATCAATGGCCTCTCACCAAAGAAAAATTGGAGGCTTTACATCTTCTTGTCCATCAACAGTTAATAGAAGGACATATTGAACCATCCACCAGTCCTTACAACACCCCAGTCTTTGTAATTAAAAAGAAATCTGGCAAATGGCGCCTCCTTAATGATCTTAAAGCCATTAATTTAATTATTCAACCCATGGGACCACTGCAGTGTGGCCTGCCTAATCCTAATTTGATCCCAGCTGGATTTGATCTCATAATAATAGATTTAAAAGACTGTTTCTTTTCCATACCTCTGGCACAAAAAGATAGGATCATCTTTGCCTTTACAGTACCAGAGCTTAACAACTCTAAACCCACCTCTAGGTATCAATGGAAAGTTCTTCCACAAGGTATGCTAAATTCACCAACTATGTGTCAATTTTTTGTCAATGAGGCTCTGCGGCCTTATAGATCTCAATTTCCTAGTTTTCTTGTATATCATTACATGGATGATATCTTAATTGCTGCCGATGGGCCAAAGGGGACGGTCCAAAAAACCTTCCCGATCCTCTTGACCACATTAGCAAAAGCAGGGTTACATATAGCACCTGAAAAAATCCAGTCTCACTACCCAATGCAATATTTAGGTCACAAGGTTTTAGCTTCCACAGCATCTCCACATATTCCTTCACTCACACTTCCCCAGCCAACCACGCTGGTCCAATTACAGCAGTGCTTGGGGGTTATTAACTGGGCTCGACCATATCTTGCTCTAACCACACATATGCTATCACCACTCTTTCAAGCACTAGTAGGATTGAAAAATCCTGCAGATAAGGTCTATCTTTCAGATCAGCATCTAGAAGCTTTAAAACAAGTAAACACAGCCCTAGCCACCCGGTGGGTAAACCGTGCACTCACAGACACACCACCTTCTCTTGCTATCCTTTCCACTCATCAACTACTGACTGCAATAATTGTCCAAATATCAGATGCAAGAAATCTTCATATCTTGGAATGGCTACACCTACCACACACTCCAAAAACATCTATTTTTACTAGAGCAGCCCAAATGGCTTCTCTTATAGAAAAAGGGCGTAAGAGAACCAAAGCCCTGATGGGAATGGATATTTTTACATTGTATATTCCTTTTAAGATCACTCAATGGGAACCTCTTTTTCAGACTTCCACAACACTGCAGGACGCGTTGGAAGATTGGTGTGGCCAAGTGTCGTGCCACCTTCCCTCTGATTCACGACTGCAGGTGTTGCGGACAGTTCCTTTTGTTTTACAATCACCTTTTGTCCAACAGCCATTGAAGGAAGGCTTCACTGTATTTACTGATGGTTCAAAAAATATTGGAGCATGTACATGGTACGAACATGCTCAATGGCATAAACATTTAACTACTTCACAAACATCAGCACAACAAGCTGAATTAGCTGCCTTCCTATTGGCGTTGTCTCTTTTTTCACAACAACCTTTAAATGTAATATCTGATAGCATGTATGTTACCCAGATGGTTGCTCATATTTTCGATGCATATATCTCCCCTGTTACCCCTCCCTCTCTCATGACACTTTTTTTACAGCTTCAGACCCTGTTGAAAAAACGAGGGAAACCCTTATTTGTAGCCCATATCAGAAGTCATCAGCAATTGCCTGGATTCCTAGCAAAAGGCAATCATATGGCAGACGAGGCTTGTAAAATTATGGCCTCCTCTCCCCTTCTCCAACAGCCTTCACCTGGGGAGAGTCATGATTATTTTCATCAAAACAGGAAAGCCCTAGTGCGACAATTTGGAATTACATATCAAGAAGCCATGGCAATAATTCAACAATGTCCAACATGTAGCTTGCAGGCCAAAGGTATCCCTGAAGGCATTAATCCTAGGGGTACTCAAGCCTGTGATACGTGGCAAATGGACATCACTCATTATCCTCCCTTTGCTCCCTGGAAATACATTCATGTATCAGTAGATACTTATTCAGGGTTTATTATAGCAACATTGCAAAGAGGAGAGGCTACCAAAAATGTTATTAATCACTGTATTCGATCATTCGTAACGTTGGGATGTCCAAAAATTCTCAAAACAGATAATGGTCCTGCTTATGTCAGTTCTCCCTTTGCTGAGTTTTGTCATAAATGGGCCATTATCCATAAGTTTGGTTTACCCTTCAACAGCCAAGGTCAAGCGATTGTGGAGAGATCGCACCAAACTTTGAAACAAGCCCTTGATCGGCACTTGGGGGAAAAAGGCTCAGGCCCCCCGAACCTCCCAACGTTGCAAAATATTTTAAATGTTTGTCTTTACACTCTTAACTTTCTCAATCTTACTGGCTCTCCTCCTGCCACGGCGGCTTCTCGCCACTTCACCAAGCCAGTAGTTCCCTCTTCCCGTCCTCTTGTCTATTTCAGACAGCTTCCAGATCCTGCGTGGAAAGGTCCTGCATAGCTCATCACCTGGGGAAAGGGTTACGCTGCTGTCCAACTTCCTGATTGAGTGCTTTGGGTTCCTGCTCACTGTGTCAGACCTTACCATGGCAAACCTGACTCTAACTCTAATCTTTCTTCTGATATCGATACTTCCTGTCTTTTCTCAATTTAGGCATCTCCTGATGCTATTTTTGCTTTCCTTGCTGACACTGTTACCTTTGTTTTTAAAGATAATCTCCTTCCTGCATGTAATTATGTTTTTCCAACACAACGGTCGCTTTCCTTCCTCCTACTTCTGACATAACTGTTCACTATTACTATTCTTCTTGTTTAATATTTTTAACTATACATGTCACTCCGCTTACTATAGGTTCCTATTCTTGCTTGGGGTTTTTCCACAATCACACCTATTTCAATCACACTGTTCTATTGCTTTCCACTCCTTCAGTGGCATCTCCTCCACTATCCTCTGTTTTCCTTACATTGCCCTCTCTAGCTAATTCTGAGCTACCTTTTCCTGGAGACAAACTACGATGGCATCTTCGTTGCTGCTTTCCACCTTGTGATGTCACCAACTGCATATGGCATCATTCATCTTCCTGGGTTCCTGATCGCTACAAACCACCTGTTGTGCGAAGACACCACCTCATCTATGACGACACCCATCGCAAGACTACGGCTCTCATTCGAGCTCGCCATCTTCGGTATCCTGCCTTCATCGGTGACAGCTCCATCTCTAAGCAGCCTGCGTCTCATGCTATTCCACGATTTGGCTATCGTCGCACTCCTCGAAGCATACAACCATCCTCTACAAATGAACATCAACCTCAAACTTATACCTGGACTATCCTTGACTTTCAAGGAAAAATTTTAAATACCACCACTAACTATACTCGATGGCCATGGTTTCCTCAGCTTTTCATGGATTTTGCTGAAATGGGAACAGGAGTCGAAAAAATTCGCAGACAAAAAATTGCAAGCTGATACATGGGACAAGCAAGGCTCCTGCTCTCCAGCACCTGCTGACAACTATAGACTATATTTTTGCCCTGCCCACAGTACTGGCACTTCTCGTTCTGCCTGCGGTGGGGTAGTTGACAGATATTGTAAAAAATGGAGTTGTGTGTCCACAGGTCATATCTGGTGGGAAGCACCTACCAAAAATGACTATATTCATATTACCTGTGCCCAAGCACAGCATTCCTGCTCTTCATGGCCTTGTTGTGGACAAAGAATGAATCCACTCATAATCACCTTTACTGCACAAGGAAAGACACTTGCAAAAAAACAATGGATGGTTGGGTTTACTTGGGGAGGGCGTCAGTGGGATGGTCAAGGAGATGAAGGGAATGTTTTACAATTCGCCTCTCGATATCCATGTCCACTTACGATGTTGGTCCCAATCCCAATTTGAAATCAAACTTTCTACAAAACCCAATATCCAGGTGAATCCATTAGTACAGTTGGTCAATTCTTCTTTCACATTGCTAGCAACTACACTTAATGATTCATCCAAAACTGATCAATGTTGGCTTTGCTTATCTGATTTGCCACCATTCTACGATGCAGTAGCTTCCAATGAACCCATTAGTAACTCCACCAGTGACACACAATGTCGATGGAACACTTCCTCCATCACTATCACTGACATAGTAGGTCAAGGATGTTGCCTAGGACACATACCTGCTAATTACTCCCAATATTGTCAGAATGTTTCATCTGGGTATCACTGTAATGTATATCTACCAAAAGAGAGATCAAACCTTAACATTGGAGGCTACGGTCCTCTATATACCACCTCCAATGGCAATATCAAGGCTCGCCTCAAGGGACAATTCTTTATCCCAGGTAATAATTCTGTATGGGCCTGCTCCACTGGAGCCACCGCTTGTGCTCATGGTGATGTTCTTATTGCTCAGGGATCCTTTTGCATTCAGGTAAAATTACTCCCAAAGATCACTTTTTATCCAGGGTCGGAACTTGTTAATGAACTTGAACCTCCACAATTCCCCCTTCGTCAGAAACGAGAAGTCATAACAGCTGTAACACTATCTGTATTGCTGGGTCTTGGAGCCGCAGGTGCAGCCACTGGGGGTAGCGGCTCTAGCTGTTGGTCATCAACAGTTAGCAACCCTCAGTTTACAAATAGATGAAGATCTCAAAGCATAGAGACTTCAATTTCTGCTCTCCAAACTTCTCTCTCATCTCTAGCTGAAGTGACTCTTCAGAACAGAAGAGGTCTAGATTTGTTATTTTTAAACAAGGGGATTATGTGTAGCAATAAAGGAAGAATGTTGTTTTTATGCTGATCATTCAGGAGTTGTCAAAGATTCTATGGCTGAATTACGTAAACGTTTGAAGGATAGAGAGAATGAACGACAACAAAGTCAGCCATGGTATCAAGGCATGTTTAATTTTTCTCCTGGTTAACCACTCTATTGTCTGCTCTAATAGGTCCTCTTGTGCTATTGCTTCTTGCTTGTACTATTGGTCCATGTATATTAGGACGTTTAGTTACCTTTTTGAGGGATTGTTTGAATACCCTTGATAATGAAGTTAACAATACTCAAAAAACGGTTAGCTTTCTCACAAAAGATCTTGTCAAAAAACCTTTGCTGGAATGGTCCTCTGACCTAGAGTCAGAGGAGGAAATAGACACTATTAACTCCTTTTCTCCCAAAGAAGTTTTGTTAACTCTGCCCAGCCACGATTCGGGGATGAGGACTTTTCCTCGTATGAGTTGGTTCTGCAAGGCATCAACAAACCGAAGGGTTTGTTGCCACCTTATGGGACTACTCGGGAGGAGAAAGGACTCTACCTAGAATCATGAGCACAAAAATAAAGAAAAGGAGGAATTGTGGCTATCCTGCTTTAGCTATTTTGCCATAGAACAAATCTTGCCTAGCACGTACATCGTCTCAGGGCAAATTCCACTGACAGGACTGAAACTGACAGGATTAACTCCAAAAGTCTGTGTCAGCTAAAAACTGTGTATTTGGTATTAAGACATGTTTACCTGAAAAGTATCAGTCATGAAGTTTGCTCCTTGTGTCACGTAGCTTGGTTTCAATGATTAACTCTGTAACTTCATTGTTTCCTGCAATCACCCCGCACCCCCGTCTTTGAATCAGCACAATAAAAGAGGACAGCGCAAAGCAATCGGGGCCGCCGGGACAATTCCATTTGCCCCAGGCACGATGTGTTTCCTCACCTAAAGAAACTATTTGTTTTGTGTCTTTTTCTTTGTGCTTTGGCACTCACCCTTGCGAGGGCTCCGCTAAATTATTTCTTGAAGGGAATTCAGCAACAGACTGGAAAATCGAATCAACGGACCGGTCGCTCGACGCGACAGTCTTTAACCTGTCAGCAATGGGTTATGACCGTTATGTGGCTATATGTGACCCCCTGAATTATAGCAGATACTTGACAAGAGAGATATGCATTAAAATGGTGGCTGGAGCTTGGCTTCTTGGATTATTTTATGCTATACTGAATGTACTACCTTTGCTAAATCTCAATTTTTGCGGCAACAATATAATCAGACACTATATTTGTGAGCTTCCTTCCCTCTTGGCATTGTCTTATGAAAATACTTTCACAAATTATGTTGTTCTTCTAATATCTAATATTCAGTTTTGGCTCATTTCTCATCACACTTGTTTCTTATGTTTATATCATTTTAACTATTCTGAAAATTAAATCAGCAGAAGGCAGGTAGAAAGCTTTTTCCACATGCAGCTCCCATCTTATTGTTCTGGGCTTATTTTACATTTCAGGTTTGATTTGCTATATGAAGCCAAGCTCAGATTCCTTTATATATCTGAACAAAGTAATATCTATTCAGTACAGCATTTTAACTCCTATGTTAAACCTGATCATCTACTGCCTGAAAAATAAAGAGATCAGATCTGCTCTAGAGAAACTATTTGGAAAGGTTAGGCCTATTCTTTACCCACAAAACATTATTCATAGTTCCTGATTTAAAATCTTCACATCACCAATGAGAAAAAATAATTAATGACACAGCAAGGATGTGAGATACTATTTCCACTAAATCTTCAATTGTGATAGTGAAATTATGCTGTGATATGAGGTTATACAGACTTCTCATTGAATCTCCTGTAATAGTGGGGCATAATTCAAGATTATCAAGGTATTCTTACTCTAATATCCTTCTGAGCTGTTTATTTAAAGTATCAGGATGAAAGTATTCATTGATTTTTTTTAAAAAAAATGTTTCTTGCAGTATGCCTCTCTCCCCCCCTACTCTCTGTAACTTTGAAGCATGTGATATGAATGTATTTTCTAAAATAATATACATTTCTAAAGTCATTTTATGTAATTGTATAAGAATTTAGTTGCAAGGTTAAAAGATCCAACATATTCTACACCATGATATGATTAGTACATTTATCTGGAAAGTTAGGATCTATTATTTCATATCAGAATTTAGGATACTACATGCTGTTTAAAAAAACCATTAGTTTTGTTTCTCCCCATGGTTGTAACTGAAAACATTCTTAGCAATTACATTGTGTACATTCATCATGCAGCTATTTGTCAATAGTTGCTGCTATCTTGACAGCAGTTTTAACTGAATTCCATATAATCTGATTCACATGGATAGTAGTCATGTTTAGCAGGCTGTTTCATATGCTTTGTAGTTTACTTTAATATTAAAGGCATGTCCGTTGACATTTATTGATAAATAAATACTGAACAACTTTCCACATTCTAATAATGTGATAAAATTGTTTTTATTATTGTATCCCAAAACACTAAACTGCACAAAGTTTCTTGGTGGATGAATTATGGTTAGAAATAAGGGGTTATATCCAGACCAATAATCTTTGAGAAATAAGGCCTAATCATAAATAATTTTATGATCCACTAGGTTTTATGAAACTAGCACATAAAATCTCTTCTTTTTACTCTTCCTCAACTAGGAATTAAGAGCTGGGTTTGAGATGCAACTGGTAGGACAAGAACTTACAGATGTACAAAAAGTTTTTTAAGCATTTGACTGATTGTTGTTTCACTTAGTTCATTGATAGTTACAGTATGAGAGTCCTTTTCACTTGGCCAAGCTCCATTCAGGAGACAAAATTATATATATTTATTTTTTTATTTTTGTGTGGTTAATTTTATTATTTTTGAATGGTATTAGAATTTTATAGATGGTTTGTATTTATTTTTGTAAGCCATCTAGTGAAATTGGACATTGTGTACATCTGTAATGAATAAATAAATTAATGCTTACTTTTAAGCAATTAAAGGAAATGGATCCATAACACACACCATCACAGTTTCTATAATACTTGTGATAACAAAAAGTATATGTCCTAGTTAGAGGTGGTATTCAGCAGGTTCTGACCAGTTCTGGAGAACAGGTAGCGGAAATTTTGAGTAGTTCGGAGAACTGGCAAATACCACCTCTCATTGGAGATTTTACAGTATTCTTTCCCTGCCACGCCCACCAAGCCTCACCCACAGAACTGGTAGTAAAAAAAAATTGAATCCCACCACTGGTCCTAGTACATATCTTTTGGCAATAACCAGATAGTAGGTGAATTCCACTGAACACTTAAGGGTGCTTGTATAAATGCAAAACAGACTAGTTCTTTTTAGTATATAACCTATCAGTAGTTACATCAATTTTCTGTACCCTCAAAATTAGTTAAGGGACTTTCTGCAGGTTGTTTTTCAGGTAATAAATAAGTAAAAAGTTAAGTACTTTGGCTAATCTTTTATACTTACAATCATTTGTTTAGTGACACTTCAAAGTTACAGTGGCACTGAAAAAAGTGACTTATGACCATTTTTCACACTTAAAACATTGCAGCCATGTGATCAAAATTCAGAATCCTTGCCAACTGGCTCATATTTATGACAGTTGCAGAATCCTGGGGTCATGCAATCACCTTGTGTGATTTTCTGACAAGTAAAAACAGTAGGGAAACTATTAACAACTGCAGTGGTTCACTCAACAGCTGTGGCAGGAAAGATCATAAAATGGGTCAAAACTCATGTTTTGATGAGTACTCATATACTCATGTAACAACTTCCTTGCTTAGCAAAAGAAATTTTGGGCTTAATTGTGGTTTTAACTGTAGGACTACCTAACTGTACTGATTTGTCTTTAGCAGGAGGGGCAAGAAGAACAGCAGGAAATACCTGGGGGGGCGATGAGAATCTCCATTCCTTTTATAGCAGCAATCAAGTATCAGAGTTCTTGGAGACAGAAGCTTTTAGTCCATTTACCCAAGCCTTTACAACACAGGAGGCTAATGGAAAAGAGATCAAAACACAAACGACCCAGGAGATTACAGCACAAGATCCAGGATATCTCCACAACAAAACTCTATATATACAGTTATATATATAGTTGGTTGGGGAATATGTATTCCCAGAGAGTAATAATTGTGTCAATGAATTCCAAAAGGAATGAAGGATCAGATCACTTCTCTATTAACTTGTACCAAAATGGAATTACATCTTCTTAGCACGAAGGTTGAAAAGACCAAAGTACAATGCAAAGCATTAATAAGTCAGAAGGCAACTTCTTCCTGAAAGGTAACTGCTCATTTAAAAAAACATTTCTGCTTACAAGAAAGAAAGCAATTTGATGAACAAAGTAGTTTGTAGGTCTATTTTGTTACCTTTTCACATTTAGCACAAAGGCTTTTTCACAGAATTGGTGATAAGAAGCCTTTTTAAAAATAATTGTTCTATCAAATCTATGCAGATTGGATTATTATGTCTCTTATAAATAGAAAACAGGGTTATTTTAAGGATATGCATCTTCTGCTCATTATCAATAATTAGAGTTTCTTCTCTTCTTCTCCTCTTCCTACTCCTTTTCCTTCTCTTCCCTTTTCTTGAATTCCACATCAGGTACATACTGAGAAGAATAAAAATATAGGACACAACATTGTGGGTCTGCTGAAAACTTTTTAATCCTATCAAAATTGCCTTATCCAGGAAATCTATTCAGGTTTTTTTTAAAAAAAAAAACTTTGAAAGGTATTCTTTTATTTCTTTAATTAATCACAACTTATGCCACTATTTAGTCTTACTTGACTGCTCTTACCATCACATACCGTATATCATTAGCATTATTGGATTGGGAACAATAACAAAATACATTGCTAAGAGAAAGGTAATACTGGGGTGAAGAATGAAACACAGAAGACACAGTGGTATACATTATAATACAATATTCAATATGGATTTTGAATAAACTGTAATTCTTAAATTAATATATATCTTTATTGGATTCTGTCTTTATCTTTGCTTACTATATAATGTATTAATCATTAATTATATTTTTGACAGGGTCTATGTTTTCTGAATTCTCTGGGCTGGAAAATCAAACTGGAATAACAGATTTTATCCTGTTGGGACTCTCCAATACTCCACAGATACAGAATTTTCTCCTGTTTGTGTTCCTGATCATTTTTTTGGTTACCATCCTAGGAAATATAGCTGTTATATTAGTGATCAATTCTGAGAGTCATTTTCAGACCCCCATGTTCGTCTTTCTCAGACATTTAGCTTTTGTTGACATCTGCTATTCCTCTGTCACTGTTCCCAAGATGTTGGCAAACTTCCTAATGAAGCAGAAAATAATTTCCTGGGAAGGATGTATTTCTCAGATCTTCTTCCTTTTGCAAATAGCTTGTACAGAAAGTTTTATTCTCTCAGCAATGGGTTATGACCGATATGTGACCCCCTGCAGTACAGCAGATACTTGACAAGAGAGATGTGCAATAAAATGGTGGGTACAGCTTGGCTCCTGGGATTCTTTTTTGCTATAGTGAATGTGCTACCTTTGCTAAATCTCCAATTTTGCAGCAACAATATAATAGGACACTATACTTGTGAGATTCCTTCCCTCTTGACCTTGTCTTGCACAGACACTCTTACTAATTACATCATTCTTCTTATATCGGTGTTAGTAGTCAGTCTTATCTCCTTTCTTATCACTCTAATCTCTTACATTTATATTATTTCTACCATCCTGAAAATTAATTCAGCAGAAGGCAGGCAAAAAGCTTTCTCTACATGTAGTTCCCATCTCATTGTGGTGTGCTTATATTATTTTACAGGTTTAATTTGTTACATGAAACCAAGTCCAAAATCCCACATAGATCTGGACAATATATTGTCTATTCAGTATAGTGTTTTAACTCCTATGTTAAACCCCATCATATATAGCCTGAAAAACAAAGAGATCTTGTCTAGTGCAGATAAACTCTTTAAAAAGCACAGGCCCAGTTTTTAACCATGAAACAATAAGTTAATGGCAAAGCAAGGATGTGGTGTTCCTTCCCCCAAATTTCCAACATTGTGTGTCTTGCTATATCATCCATTTGAGCAGGATTTTTTAAAAGAATAAGAATAAAATTATCTATGAGATTTCTTTCTTCTCCTATCATGTCTCTCTCTTTATCTTTCTCAACCTTTCTTTCTCTTTTCCATTATAGCATGTAATTTAAATTTATTTTTCACTCCAAATATTTATTTCCAAACATATTTTGGTTTAGTTATATAATAATTGAGCAGCACAATTTAAACAAATAAATGTTTGAATGTATTCTACACCATGATCAGTACATTTATCTTGGAAGGACATATAAGTTATTATCAGAATTTAGAAAGAATACATTCTGGTTAGAAAACTCACTTTTTTTTTAAATAATTCCACATGGCACTCACTAAAGACAGTTTTTGAAAAAGCTAGATATATTTCTCATGCAGCTATTTTTCAGTTGTTATTGCTGTATTAATAACATTTCTAGTCATCCATATGTTCACTTATATAGATATATCTGCACATAAAAGAATTGCAATTTCTATGAGATTTTGGGCAATTGTAATTTTATTACATATAATGTAAAGCATACTCTTTGAAATTTGTGGATAAATAAAATCCTAGCACACAATTTCCATGTTTCTTTTCCAGTAATTTCATAAACACTTATTTGCTGCCTAAAACTAAATCCTGAATAAAATATTGCTTTAGAGACTGAATCATCATTTAAATTTAGTTATGTACTAAATATCAGAATATTTGGGAGACCAGAACAAAATAATTTATTATGATGATCTGGGTTATATGGGGGGGTTATATACTGTATATCAGTTGTTAAAGACAGTGAACTTGTCAGTTGGAATACTGATAGCCTAGGTTTAAGATCTCAGCAGCATACAATGGGGTGAGTTCTGATCTTTTACCCAGTTCCTGCACACCTAGCAGTACAAAAGCATGCAAATGCAGGTAGATAAATAGGTACCACTTTGGTGGCTGGGTATTAGTGTTCCAGGCACCTTGCATATAGTCATACTGGTCACATAACCATGAAAGTGTTTTCAGGCAACATACATGAGCATTGCCCCTTAGAGTTGGACATGAATAGATATGGGAAACCTTAACTTTTCTGTATGAAAGCAGCATGTAAGACCTCTCCTTCCTACTGATTGAACTGGATACCAAGATCTAATCTTAAGATACAGTGTGAAAAACTGGAGAGTGGAAATATATGAAATGTTCAAATCTTACATTGTTGAAACTTTGTACTGGGTGATGGTTGTTTATTTTATTTAAATAAACTATTTAAATATACTTAAACTATGGGAAGTTTTTTTATTTGCTCTCACATACATTTTTATTAGGTTATAACGTATTATAAAATACAAAATACGAAAGCAAATAAAAGGACAGTGTAGGGGAAAGAGGGGGTAGAAAAGTGAGTGTTGTGAATGAATAAAAAGTAATAAACCTAAATGCAAAGCAGGGTTTGGAAGCCTGCACATTTGATTGGTCCTTAAACAATGAACAAGGATTGGTTCATAACAAGCCTCTGATTGGCCAAGCTTAGGACACTTCTTATTGGTTATTAGTTTGAACTTGATGCACTTAGTATTGGTTAATAGGGTAACAGCCAACCCTATAAAAGGGGCTACTGCTGCCCATAGCCTTGCTCTGTTCTGTTCTATTTACTGTTATTAAAGAGTTGAAGTCACTGGTCAGATGTCTGGTCTCCATTATTCTCCAAACATAACACTGGCGACGAAGGTGGGATCCGGAGACCGAAGAGCTGACTAAGTTACAGAGCAACACACAGAGCACGTGGTCGAACACGCACCATCAACGGCAACATGGCCAGTGGTGCCGTACCACCTGCTCCATTCAACCCAGAAACCGAAGACTGGGAATCATACATGGATAGGTTCCAGATGTTTCTGGAGACCAACAATTTGAAAGATGCAACAACCGGCAAAAAAAGAGCTATCTTTCTAACTCACTGCGGGCCTACCGTGTTTAAAATGGCAAAATCACTTGCCAAGCCAGCCGAAGTAAAGGAAATGGACTGGGACATCCTCGAGCCTTTACTACGGGCTCACTACGGGCCCACCGTGCCAACCTTAGTCAGAAGACACGAATATTACCAGAGGGACCAACAGAAGGGCGAAAGCCCTGCCAATTACATCGCGGACCTCCGCAACCTTGGAGGCCTCTGTGGATTCTCCGACTTAGAAGAAGCCCTCCCGGGACCGCCTGGTTCTGGGCCTAGAAGACGGCATGATCCAGAGCAAAATTATGGCCAAGGGGACATCAGCCTCACCGATGCCCTTAAAGAAGCCACTGCAGCGGAGGCGACCAAGAAGTCGGCAGCCCGAATGCGCCGCACCAACGCACCGCTACGTCAACGTGCCAAAGATACCTCGCCTCGCTCAGAGAGACACCAGGTATCGACTCACCACGAAGACCTAGAATCCCCATCAGAAAGCGATGAGGAAGAGGTCAACCGACTCCGAACGAAACAAGACCAGTTCACACAACCCTCATCCCGACCGTGTGCAGGATGTGGGGTGAATCACCCACGATCCAGCTGCAAATTCCTCGACGCACTCTGCCGCATTTGCGGGAAAAGAGGTCACATCGCAAAGGTTTGCAGAAGCAAACAAAACTCCAAACCCCGACAGGCGAATGCCAGTCTTCAGAATTCTTCGACACACCCGAAACAAACTGAATCACCAATGGGGAAGCCACTCCTACAGAAACAAACCGTCCACCACTTCCACCAGGCGTGAAGAAACCAGGCGGGAAGAGACCCACCAAACAATTACCATAGGCCACGCTACATCCCTTGATGCCGGGAAAATCCGAGTAGAGGTCGAGATCGAAAACAAACCTTGCATCATGGAGGTGGACTCAGGATCATCCTCTCGATGGTGTCCTGGAAGGCGCTTCAACAGCTCATCCCGACGATTCGCCGCCAAGACCTAAACCCTCAAAGGGTTATCCTCAAAGATTACCAGGGTAACCGAATTCCCGTTGTCGGGTCCCCCCGATTCAGGTCTCTTTCAAGGACCGCACCGTCCGCACTGCCACTGACTGTAAGTGGACCGTGACCGCCTAGTCTTTTAGGCCTTCAATGGTTCAGATCACTTGGAATCACTGTAGCGGGAGTCCCCCGTGCCGAGAGCAACTATTGGGAGGAAGCCCTCGTGCAAGAATTCCAAGACGTTTTCGTGAACGGACTAGGCAAGTACAAGGGGACCCCAATCTCATTTAGCTTGAACCCCGAGGTAGCACCCATCCGCCTTAAGCCGCGGCGGGTGCCGTTCGCCCTGAAACCTAAAATCGATGAACAACTCGATAAACTGATAGAACAGGGCGTGTTGGAACCCACCGACCACGCCCGATGGGAAACCCCAATAGTGACGCCTATCAAGCCTGATGGGTCACTGAGAATTTGCGGAGACTACTGGGCCACCCTAAACCACGCACTCCAGCAAAGTGCATATCCAGTGCCGGTAGTGCAACACCTGCTCCATTCCCTGGGTGGCGGGAAAGTTTTCACTAAACTAGACCTAGCGCAGGCTTATCAACAATTGCCTGTAGATTCAGCCACCGCGGAGGCGCAAACTATCGTCACGCATAGGGGCGCATTTAAATGCAACCGGCTCCAGTTCGGGGTGAGCGTCGCCCCAGGAATCTTTCAGAGGTTAATGGAAAGGCTGTTACAAGGGATAAGAGGGGTCGTACCGTATTTCGACGATGTGCTCATCGCCGTCCCGAACAGGGACATTCTAGAAAAATGACTCCGCCTAGTTTTACAAAGGTTCCAAAACGCAGGCCTCAAAGTAAAAAAAAAATAAATGCCAGCTATGTACCGAAAGGGTGGAGTTTTTGGGATACCTCCTGGACAGTCAAGGAATCCATCCCACTGAAGACAAACTAAAGGCAATTAAGAAGGCCCCCACTCCAAGGAACAAGGCAGATCTACAGGCGTTCCTTGGACTTATCAATTTTTATAACGTCTTTTTACCCAATAAAGCAACGGTAGCTGAACCATTACATAGACTCTTAGACAAAAAAGCAACGTGGGTTTGGGGACAATGTGAACAAAACGCTTTCCAGCAAGTAAAGAAATTGCTAACTTCTGATTCGGTACTTATGCAGTACAACAAGACTCTGCCGTTAACTATTACTTGTGACGCCTCACCTTTTGGCGTTGGAGCAATCTTGGCCCACGTCTTACGAACGGAGCAGAAGCTCCCGTCACATTTTTTCATGAACTTTAGCTAAAGCTGAAAGAAATTATAGTCAGCTGGATAAAGAAGCTTTAGCTATTGTGGCGGCAGTTAAAAGGTTTCATGAATATGTGTATGGGCGTGCGTTTACAATAATTACTGATCATAAACCACTACTGGGGATTATTGCGGGTAATAAACCAACCCCGTATATATTGTCCCCCAGAATGACCCGCTGGTCTGAATTCTTGGCGGCGTACAACTACACCTTGCAGCACCGCCCGGGGAAATCAATTCTCCACGCTGATGCATTGAGCAGAACACCGCTTCCAGAATCGGTTGAAGATCCAGCCCCAACCATTACAACGTTGCAAATTGAGACTCTACATGCACCGCCATTGACGGTGAGAGACATTGCCCTCGAGACAAAACGAGATCCGGTCCTGCAACACATCTTACGCTGGGTTGAGCGTGGGTGGCCAACAGAACAGCTATCACCTGAATGGGCGCCCTTTAAAGCACGCCAAACCGAGCTGTTTTCTCAAAAGGGTTGCATCTTGTGGGGCGATAGAGTCGTAATCCCGGACAAACTGCAACAAACTGTTTTAGCGGTATTGCACGACGGACATCTGGGCATCGTGCGGATGAAAGCACTCGCACGAAGCTACGCTTGGTGGCCAGGAATCGACAAAAGAATTGAGGCCTGGGTCGCCACTTGTCAACGTTGCCAAGACGTCAGCAACGCCCCACCTAAAGCAAGTCCAACCAAATGGGAAACCCCTAGAGGACCTTGGTCCCGTATCCATATTGACTTTGCGGGGCCTACGAAAGGGCACACTTTCCTTATTACAGTCGATGCCTATTCAAATTGGCTCGAGATCCATCGAATGAGCACCACTACAACGGACTCAGTAATCATCAAATTAAACAGGTTATTTGCCACACATGGTTTTCCGGACGTCCTCGTCTCGGATAACGGCCCACAGTTCACAGCATTACCATTCGAACAATATCTTGCTGACCGGGGCATCCGCCATGCGTTAACCTCGCCCGCGCACCCTGCGGCGAACGGGCGTGCAGAACGCATGGTACAGTTCAAAAAAGTCCCTCCACCAAATGGAATTCGGAAACATCGACGAGAAAATCAATCGAATTTTATTATTGCAGCACATCACACCCCACAGCGTTACTAACAAAATGCCCGCCGAACTTCTTATGGGGCGGAAACTACGATCGCACCTCGACAGGCTCCACCCGCATACGCACCCGAAAAAGCCTTTCGGCTCCAGCAGCAAATGCCGAGAATTTAAGGTAGGCGATTTAATCTTTGCAAAAACTTCTCCGCGACCCCTTATGGATACCCGCTACCGTTACCCACCTCACTTGGCCTAAATCTTACCGCCTGCTAACAGACGATGGCAGGGTGTGGAAATGCCACATAGACCAACTCCGTTCGAGATTACTACCCAGCGCCAATGGCTCCCCGGGTTCACCAACTGAGGGGGGAGGAAATATCGAGGAAATTGACTTCGATATAACGGATAGCAGGCCAACAGAAACCCTACGGCCCAGCGAAGTACCGTGGATTGAAACGGGGAGGGAGTTGACTTTTCCATGGGACTTGAACACGGGGGAAACCGAACTGCGAAACCCCGAAGAAACATTGATTGGCGGAAACAACAACAACAACGGAAGCAGCACGGAATCACTGTGCAGTGAAAGGGAACTTAATAAAGATCATCCAAACGCTCCACCAGAACCGGACTTAAGAACAAACCCGGTGGAGCCACAGAAATCATCCAGACAGACCAAACGGCCTGTCTACCTTGAAGATTTTGTTACAGCTCCCCTCAAACGGAACCCAAGGGGGAGGGGTGTTGTGAATGAATAAAAAGTAATAAACCTAAATGCAAAGCAGGGTTTGGAAGCCTGCACATTTGATTGGTCCTTAAACAATGAACAAGGATTGGTTCATAACAAGCCTCTGATTGGCCAAGCTTAGGACACTTCTTATTGGTTATTAGTTTGAACTTGATGCACTTAGTATTGGTTAATAGGGTAACAGCCAACACTATAAAAGGGGCTACTGCTGCCCATAGCCTTGCTCTGTTCTGTTCTATTTACTGTTATTAAAGAGTTGAAGTCACTGGTCAGATGTCTGGTCTCCATTATTCTCCAAACATAACAGTGAGGAAGGGTAGGGAAAGAAAAAGAAACATTGACTTGAGATCCTATCTGTTGCAGTAGAATAAGGCATTAACAACAATTCACAACTTTTTGTTTTACCACAATAGTATGAATCAGTCATTTCTACAAAAATATGTCAGTCAATCTGTGAAACCCAAAATCAAAATTCCATTCTTTTCCACATCAAGCATGACGTTCAGAAGCTGTTTCCATATGGAAACAAAAGTATTTATGTTTTTTTTCTTTGAGTACAGTAGTCAATTTTCCCATTTCAGTCAACTCCGTCAGCTTCTGCAACCATTCTTCTATAGTATTTCCTTCTTCTTCTATAGTATCTATAGTGGTGGGACTCATCTCCAGAGGGGATGAGTCTACCTAATGAGATGAGGTGGACCTGTTGCTTTCCTGGTGTGAAGACAATAACTTGGTCCTCAACTTCAATAAGACCAAGGAGCTTATAGTGGACTACAGAAGGAACAGATCAGACATCCAGCCCTTGCTTATTAATGGAGACCGAATGGAGCACGTGGCCAGTTTTAAGTTTCTGGATGTTACCACAGAAGAGGACCTCACCTGATGTGCTCACATTGCAGCACTGGTGAAAAGGGCCCAGCAGAAATTATACTACCCGAGACTTCTCAGAAAAAAAAAAAACTGAATGAAAAACTGCTGGTGACCTTCTACCATATCAGCATAGAGAGTATCTTAACTTACTGCACCTCGGTATGTTTTGCCAATTGCACAGTGGTAGATAGGACAGCACTCCAGAGGGATAACATCATTGCCCAGAACATCATTGGTTGCCCTCTCCCCTCTTTGGAATACCTTTATAGCTCCTGCTGCCTTAAGAAAGTTCAAAACACACTCAAAGATCCATCTCATCCTGGGAATGCTTTTTTTTGAACTATTACCATCTGGCAGATGGTACAGAATAATAAAAAACAAGGACAAACAGGCTGAAAAACAGCTTCTATCCCAGGGCAGTAGCTCTGTTGAATTCTACTGTATAGTGCAATATTAATGCAATATCAGGGGTTTTCAATTCAATGTATAGACTGTGAAGGATGTGTGTTTGTGTTTATTTTCATAGTCATAATGTACACTGAAGATGGCATTTAACTTTGTTGCACGAGGTGCAATGACAATAAACTAGTAGGAATCGAAGTGTCCTTCCATTTTTACATACAATAACCTTGCTGCTGTCAACATATATAGTAACAAGATTCCAAACTTTTCTCCAATTTTTTTTCCCATTAGTCCCAAGAGAAAAAGTTCTGTTTTCATATTTATCTACATTTTCAGGATTTTCTGTTTTAAAATATGAATCATAGTCCAATTTTTTTTTGCTTTATCACATGTCCACCATAGATGGTAAAAGGTCCCTTCTTTGTTTTTACACTTCCAACATACATTTGACATATCTTTTTACATCTTAGATAACTTATCTGGTGTTAAATACCAAAGATTCATATCTTGTAAAAATTATCTTTTAAATTATAATTTAATATAAATTTTAGACTCCTTGTCCACATGTTTTCCCATCATTCAAGCAACACATTATATCCAAAGTTCCTTGCCCACAGAATCATACAATATTTCACACGTTATTTTTCAAATTCAATTTCAGTAGCATTTTATAAATCTTAGTGATGATTCATCATTACCACAAAGCGAAGTAAATTCAAATCCATAGTACTTTTTATCCAGTTTGAACCTTTCTTTCAATTGCTGATAAGTAAACCAATGGCAAACATAACATTCTAACTCAAGTTCTTCCCTTGTCTTTAGTTTTGGGTCACCAGAAATGAAAGATAAAATTTTACCATATGCCAGACAATCTGGCTTTGCCATTATTTCCTTTCTAAAAAAGGTTTCTCCAATAGAAACCTTTCATAGAGAGCTTTGTTTTATACACTGCTCAAAAAAATAAAGGGAACACAAAAATAAGACATCCTAGATCTGAATGAAAAAAATATTCTTATTAAATACTTTGTTCATTACATAGTTGAATGTGTTGACAACAAAATCACACAAAAATTATCAATGGAAATCAAATTTAGCAACCCATGGAGGTCTGGATTTGGAGTTACACTCAAAATAAAGTGGAAAAAACCACTACAGGCTGATCCAACTTTGATGTAATGTCCTTAAAACTGGTCAAAATGAGGCTCAGTAGTGTGTGTGGCCTCCATGTGCCTGTATGACCTCCCTATAATGCCTGGGCATGCTCCTGATGAGGTGGCAGATGGTCTCCTGAGGGATCTCCTCCCACACCTGGACTAAAGCATCCCCCAACTCTTGGACAATCTGTGGTGCAACGTGGCGTTGGTGGATGGAGCGAGACATGATGTCCCAGATGTGATCAATTGGATTCAGGTCTGGGGAACAGGTGGGCCAGTCCATAGCATCACTGCCTTCGTCTTGCAGGAACTGCTGACACACTCCAGCCACATGAGGTCTAGCATTATCTTGCATTAGGAGGAACCCAGGGCCAACTGCACCAGCATATGGTCTAACAAGGGGTCTGAGGATCTCATCTCGGTACGTAATGGTAGTCAGGCTACCTCTGGTGAGCGCATGGAGGGCTGTGCGGCCCCCTAAAGAAATGCCACCCCACACTATTACTGACCCACTGCCAAACCGGTCATGCTGGAGGATGTTGCAAGCAGCAGAACATTCTCCACAGTGTCTCCAGACCCTGTCACGTCTGTCACATGTGCTCAGTGTTAACCTGCTTTCATCTGTGAAGAGCACAGGGTGCCAGTGGCAAATTTGCCAATCTTGGTGTTCTCTGGCAAATGCCAAACGTCCTGCACGGTGTTGGGCTGTAAGCACAACCCCCAACTGTGGATGTCGGGCCCTCATACCACCTTCATGGAGTCTGTTTCTGACTGTTTGAGCAGCCACATGCACATTTGTGGCCCGCTGGAGGTCATTTTGCAGGGCTCTGGCAGTGCTCCGCCTGTCCCTCCTTGCACAAAGGCGGAGGTAGCGGTCCTGATGCTGGGTTGTTGCCCTCCTATGGCCTCCTCCACATCTCGTGATGTACTGTCCTGTCTCCTGGTAGTGCCTCCATGCTCTGGACACTACACTGACAGACATAGCAAACCTTCTTGCCACAGGTCGCATTGATGTGCCATCCTGGATGAGCTGCACTACCTGAGCCAATTGTGTGGGTAGTAGACTCCATCTCATGCTACCACTAGAGTGAAAGCACCACCAGCATTCAAAAGTGACCAAACCATCAGCCAGAAAGCATAGTAACTGAGAAATGGTCTGTGGTCACCACCTGCAGAACCACTCCTTTATTGGGGATGTCTTGCTAACTGCCTATGCTTTCCACCTGTTGTTTATTCCATTTGCACAACAGCATGTGAAATTGATTGTCAATCAGTGTTGCTACCTAAGTGGACAGTTTGATTTCACAGATGTGTGATTGACTTGGAGTTACATTGTGTTGTTTAAGTGTTCCCTTTATTTTTTTGAGCAGTGTATTTATTCTAAACTCTTAATATGGCATATCTAACAAAATGGTTGTTGAAATTAACATTTACCTTATTTTTGTCATACCATAAGTAGCCGTGCCATCCAGACCTTAATTAATGGCTGTCTAATTCAAGTAATCACTTGTTCTGGAGACTCACCCATTCTTTTGCTCAGGTCAAACAGCATGCATCAAAATACAATTTCATATTTGGTAAACTCAACTTTCCTCTTTTCTTGACATCTTGCAATAGTTTATATCTAATTCTTGGGGTTTTTTTCCCCCTTGTCATATAAACTTAGAAATATCCTTCTGTCATTGTTTGAATGGGTTGTCAGATGTGATTTTTGGTAACGTCTGAAATTTTAAAAAAGCACCTTTGGTACTTGTCTTAATTATGGAGATTTTTCTCAGTAGTGATCAACGCAATTTATCCCATCCTGTTTAATATCCCTTCACAGAGGACATAGTTATTTTTAAACAATTTTATGTTTGTATTTATCAATGTAACCCCTAGATATTTTGCTTTTTTCTCAATCCTAAAACGCAACTTTTTATTCAGGGTATATTCTTAATCAACATTATTGTTTATTGTTTGTTTGTTTGTTTATTTATTTATTTATTTATTTATTTGTTTGTTTGTTTGTTTGTTTGTTTGTTTGTTTGCCTGCCAGTGCCCCAAACTCATTCAATTTCCTCATCAAATATTCTATATTATTTTTGGTATATTAGAAATATAACTAAATCATCTGCAAAGGCTCTCAATTTATAAACTTCTTTTTAAAATATTTATACCCCTTATTTTATCATCCTATATAATATCTCTATTCTAAACTTCTAAAACCAACACAAACAACAAAGGGGACAAAGAACATCCTTGTCTTGTACCCTTTCACATGAATTAGTTAAATCACCATTTATAACAATTTTTGCATGTAAATGTAAATCGCTTTAATTCCTTGAATGAAATTCACTCCAAAGTCTATTTTTTCCAGCACCTTAAACATAAAGCCCAATTCAGATTGTCAATGGCCTTTTCTGCATCCAGAAAGATTAAGGCAGCCTGTTTCTCATTATGATATTGTAAACAGTCCTTACATTATTTCTTAATGTGAGATAATTTAGTTTAGTTAACTATTGTTTTAAAAGTTATTCATCTGTTTTTAATAGGTCAATCTCCTGTCTTTTATATAAGTTTGAATAAAAAATATGAAAAGACTTTTTAAGAAGTTCAGTGTCTGTTATTACATTGTTAAATTCCCAGATTGTTTTTCAATTATTGTCTTTTCTCATTTTTTCCTTAATTTATATGCTAACCATCTGCCTGGTTGTTAGCAAATTCAAAATGTCCTTGTTTTGCATGTTTCAATTTTGTTTTTATTTCCTGTATTGTTAACAAAGATAGTTGTTGCCATAATAGTTTAATATGGTGTAAAATTTTATATCCATAGGTGTCTTTTGCAACTGAATTTCTTTCTACCTAATTTCTTCCAATATCTGTTACATCTTTTCCTGGGATTTTTTCTTTTCTAAATTATTGTGCTGTATAATATAGCCCCTCATAACTGCTTTACTAGCATCCCATACTGTCATTAGGCTTGTCCCTTTTCCCAAATTATTCTCAAAGTATTCCTGCAATTTCTTTTTACAATTTTTTATAATCCTTTCCTATTGCAAAATAGCTTCATTTAGTCTCCATCTGAAACTCGAGCTCTTTCCTCCCACCCTCACTTAATTGGGGATGAAGGAGGCAAGAAGTCGCTGGGAGGGGATTCAGCTGTGTTGGAAGTATACCCCAAAAGGACAGTGCCAGGAATCACTAAAGCAGTGTTAAAACAACTCTTTCCCTTTAAAAAAAAGTCAAGCCCCAGAATAAAAGTACCAGCAAAAGAGGGGTGGGGGAGGAACCAAGCTTAACTGCAGAGGCAGATTTTAAAAACAGTGGGGCAATAAAGATAAACAGGATCAGACTAGAAACAACACACACAACATTCTCTTCTCTGAGATTTATTATTTGAAAGATGTTCAAATGTTGTAGATGATTTGTATGTATTTTTCTTAGCCATTTGGTGAAATTGGAGTGGGTAGTATATACAACTATAATGAATTAAGAATGTTTACTTTTGAACAAAAGTTCTATATGTATTCACAATCATCATCTTTTCCATAACACTTGCAATAACAATACTGATTCATTCTATTTATTTCTAATATAAAATAATGATAAATAATATATTGTTATAAATATCATTATTATCCATAATGATCTCATAGTTTAAATGCGAACTATATATACATATATACACATACATATATACATATACTAATATTAATACTAATAATAATATAATGGGGGACAATAGGAGAGGGACAATAGGCACGATTGTGCACTTATGCACGCCCCTTACACACCTCTTAGGAATGGGGTGAGGTAGATAGAGGTTAGTTTGAGAGTAAAGGAGTGGGGGGTTGAGCATGTGACAACAGGATCAGGTAGTGAGTTCCAGACATTGACCACTCTGTTGCTGAAATCGTACATCCTGCAATCAAGGTTGGAGTGGTTTACAGTAAGTTTATATCTATTGTGTTATCTTGTGTTGTTGTGGTTAAAGCTGAAATATTCATTAACTGGTAAGACATTGTAACATACAATTTTATGTACTATGCTTAAATCCAATCTTAGCCGGCATAGTTCAAGGATGTCTAAGGCTAGAATCTCAAGTCTGGTGGTGTAGGGTATTTTTGTAAAGTACTTCTGGACTCGTGGGGAGTGTAGTACTCTTCTTGTAAAATTGCTCAATTATATTAATGTCTGATATACCTTCCCTTGATTAGCACTCAATTATGAAGAGCACAGGATGAAATGCTTTAGCTGGGCCCTTTTTGGTCTGGATCCAGGTCTGAGAATAGCACTGAGATGACATTTCTTGTTAAGATTTCAGAATTGGTTTGCCATTCTCTTCTTCCCAAGACTGAGAGAATGATTGGCTCAAAATCCCTAGGCTAACTTTGTGCATAGGATTCCAATTCTTCTGGTTTCTAGCATTATCCCCAACATCAAACTGTCCATTAGGTTGAATTTGAGGTTATTCAAAAGTGTTCTCAAAATCCCCCTAGCTTTCATGTCCCTCTGTCTCTCAGTCTCTGTCTGTCTCTCTCTGTCTCTCTCTGTGTTATTTATGCATTGATGGGAAACGTAATTTGGTTTAATTCAAAATAAGTATTCCTTTCATGTAACAAACATTTTTGTGTGTGGATTTAAAAACAATAGCAACAACAGTTCAAATTTACATTTAAACTATGACTTTCAATAAGGATGGGAAAAGCAAAGCAAAATATCTTTGACATATTTACGTTGTATATATTTTAATCTGGGAAATATGTATTCCCAATTGATTTATTCTGCCCTGAATTCCAGAAGGAATAATGGTGTCTTTTTATTATCTCGCTGGAAGAAAGGCTCCCAGTCATTTAGAAAATGGTGGCCAAGTTACAGAGTGTTTCTTGACTGCAGCAGAACTACTTCATAAAAGGCAAAAGGCCTGTGGTTAGAGGAAAGACAGCATTTTTATGAATAAGAGAGTTCTTTAATACAGGTTGGTTCTACTTTTGTACTTTAGTACTACATGTAACATAGTGAACTAAAAGTGACTGAGAAACAGTGGGAAAGGCTTTCTCATAATAATCTAACTTGAATTATGACTGAATTATAACTTGAATTTCAGTTGGGTTATTTGGCATTACATATAGATTATTACTTCTAAGAACTTTGTTTTAGGTGATCAGTAAGAATAATTCTGCTCATTCTTAAAGTTCAATGTTATAAGCTTCGGTGTTATCAGTTACATTTTATGTAACTCAATTATCCATAAACTGATGTTCAGAGCAAAATTAGTAGGCTGTACCTGCAGTGCTTTCTTGGAAAAAAAAGTTAATCCTATTAAATTTTTAAGACAATCTCTGCTTCTTAGAAGAAACAAAGGTGAGTCATATATCATATCTATTTACACTAGATATATTTCAAAATTTACAATTATCTAAGGTTTGCTTTTTCAAATTATTCGCAGCAGATAGATTCATTTAGCTAGACATGGCTAAAGTAAAAGAAATTATATACATAATTCAATAGTCCTAATTATTACTAGATAGGAAGTCAGAAAAATTCAGGATGGAAAAGGGAATTGAAGGGACCCAATTTTGCCTAATTAAAAAAAAAAAACTGCTGGGGCAATAGTTCTTGTTTGTTTCATGTTTGAATATCCTGAAATATCTGCACTCTACATAAATAGAAATTGATAATTAAATCTCCATAAGATCAGTTTTTCTTGACATGAAATCATGATTTCATGTTTAGTATAAATAGTAATTTAATTCAAATAATTTTTTTTCTTCTGAAATAAACTTTAACTTTCATGCCTTGTACTTGGTGGATGTCACTTCATCAATGCATAGATATATAAACTGATACTAAGTACAAGTACCATTTAGAATGATTAATGAATCAAAATGTCATGAAAACAGTTAAACACATCATGAAAATGAAAAACAATCCTTATATTTTTACTTTGATAAAATAATTAGAAATGAAATATAGAAAACTCAATATAACATACTTCATATGTAACTTTTAACATTAATTTGAAGTTTCATTATTTTTGTTTCCTTTTCTGATAGATCTTATGATTCCTAAGTCATCTGAGTGGAAAAATCAGACTACAATAACAGAGTTTATTCTGTTGGGACTCTCCAATGATCCAAAAATACAGGATTTTCTTATTTTCTTCTTCATGATCATATTTTTAATCACTGTCTTGGGGAATATGGTAATTATATTGGTAATCCAGTCTGAGTTTCACCTTCAAACCCCCATGTTTTTCTTTCTTAGTCATTTAGCTTTTGTTGACATCTGCTACTCCTCAGTCACTGTTCCCAAGATGTTGGCAAATTTTATTACAAAGCAGAAAATTATTTCCTGGGAAGGATGTATTGCACAGATTTTCTTTTTTCTACAAACATCTTGTACAGAAGTATTCATCCTCTCAGCAATGGGTTATGATCGTTATGTGGCTATATGTGAGCCACTTCATTACAACAGATATTTGACAAAAGAGAAGTGCAATAAAATGATGGGTGGAGCATGGTTCCTGGGTTTCTTGGGTGCCATAGGCAATGTCCTGCCTTTACTAAATCTCAATTTTTGTAGCAACAAGACCATCAGACACTATAATTGTGAGCTTCCTTCACTCTTGCCTTTGTCTTGTGCAGACACTCTCACTAATTATATTGTTCTTCTAATATTTATTTTGGCATTCGGGTTCAGCTCATTTCTTTTCACTCTGATCTCTTACATTAATATTATTTCATCCATTCTCAAAATAAAATCATCAGCAGGCAGGCAGAAAGCTTTTTCCACATGCAGCTCCCATCTTATTGTTGTGGGTTTATTTTATATGACAGCATTTGTTCGCTATATGAAGCCAAGTTCAGAATCGCTCATCGATCTGGACAAAGTGATCTCCATTCAGTATAGTATTTTAACTCCTATGTTAAACCCCATTATTTACAGTCTGAAAAATGAACAGATCCTATCTGGTGTGAAAAAACTCTTTGGAAAATGTAGGGCCATTCTTTTGACATGAAACAATACTCACATTTAATATGCCTATGACTTCGACAATTAGAGAGCAAAAGAATTAATAAGCCAACAGGAGAGAGGGTTGCTACTTCCCACATGTTTTCTGCATTGGGAATGGAGTTATGCTCTGATATGAGATTATAAAAAAATCTTCTCCAAACTTGCTGTTATCCATATGAGCATTTTTTTTTAAAAAAAATATCATTGATATGTACTGCATGTATGTAATTTTTCATCCCTAGTTTGCATCTATTTTCTCTAATTTTCCTTGAATTATGCAGTGAATATGGATCTTCCAAAACATCTCTAAATCTATTTTATGTAATTATATAGCAGTGGTAAGGTTAAGCAAACCAAATATGCAATATGTTCTACATCATGATACAGTCAGCACATTTATCTGAGAAATTGAAATCTGTTATTTAATATCAGAATTTAAGAATATTATAATGTATTTTGTTTAGAAAATAGCATTGGTTTTATATCTGCCTATGGTTGTCATTGAAAACAGCAAATATGTTACATATATTTATCACAAAGCTATTTTTCAGTTGCTTTTGCTATCTTGACAGACTTTCTAGTCAAATTCCATATAATATGATTCACATAGATAAACTAGCTGAGAGAAGGATCAAATGGCTTTTTCTGTGTGCTTTATGAACAATTTTTAATTTACTGCAAATAGTATAAAGGAATATTCTTCATCATTTTTTTCATAAATAAATATCTTCTGAACAACTTTCTATTTTTATTTTTTAATAATTTAATGAATGTATTTTTGTTCTCAAAACTGTATTCTGCAAAAAAAAAGCCTCAATATTCATGATTCATACCATAAACTCCATAGATGAGGGGTTATATTGAGACACAATTGGGCCCCAAGTAATGCATGTAAAACATCTCCTTTACAATGATTTTTTACTAGGAATCAGGATCTGATTTCAGAATACAATTAGCAGGGCAGGATGGCATACAGTAGATTACCGTATATTATTGAAATGAATCTAACAATACATATTGTTGCTTGTAGAATCTATATACCCAAATAGGTTTAATTGCATGAATTTCAGAAGGAATTAAATATCAGCTCACATCTCATTGCATTACATAACATTAAATACTTTATTTGGCCAAGTATGGTTAAACAAACAAGGAATGCACTCTGTGTACTTGCAAAACAACAGAGCAAATAACAACAACAAAAATTAAAATTAAAATGTGCAGCCAACAAAAGGGGTATATAATAGAAGGAATAAATAATAACACGACAACCATGTTCTATGAATCAGTTTTCATAAACATAAGATAGAACTTAATAGTCACTGAATTTCATTAATTGTGAGAATTAGGTAGAGTGATGGCATGAAGAACAAAACTGTCCCTGGCTCCAGTTGTCTTGTCATACAATACCCTATAGAACCGTCCAGAGGGAAGGAATTGAAACAGATGGTATCCAGGTCATGAGGGGTCTGCAGACATCTTCTCAGCCCTTCTCAAGCCCAACAATGTGCATGCAACTCATAAAACATTTTGTATACACACCGAGGCCCCTACCTTGTGAGCTCCCAGATCCTGTAGTCATACCCCATTATGAGGTACAACAAATTTGAGGTGGCACAGGAGAAAACTCCAATATTTAATCAAGTGGAAGGGCTATCCCTTATCAGAGGCATCATCGGTAAAGAGTAGGAACATCCAAACCAATCACCTTGTAGTAAGGTTACATGCAGAAAATCCAACCAAGCTTGGGGATGGGGTTTCATGAGCATAAGCTTCCATATCTGCAATCAAATTGATTTTGTGTGTGTTGTACAGATCACCTTCAATTAGAATGTCAACTCATAAAACATTTGTATACTCGTTTTATAGTTCACAACAGAAAGGGGGGGGGGAGTTTCAAAGACCAGGCAGCAGTGTAAAATCAAAAGTACATTCCATTCATATTTTTTTCAAAGACTGATTAGATGACTGAAGCTTCTGCCATGCAAAAATCTAATTGAAGATCATGATTGATGACTCTTGGCTATGGATGTTTTTCGTTGGATGATACACCCAGAGGAGTGGGGGGGAACCAGGATCAAGGGTGACAGTGAATTACATATCTCAGAGTTGGCTACGCCCAGGTTAATGCCGGATGTAGAATGTTAACATCAAATAAATTCTTTTTAATTTTGGGAGTGTGGCTTGAGGCTCATGATTTAATTGGAATAACTGCTGGAATCCTTACAGTGCATGAAGTACGTAAATATCAGTTTGGCCACCCATACTATATATGCATGGGTGTGTATGCACATGTATCTACAAATCAATGTTTACTCCTGGTGAGTGCTTGAACTCATCCCTGTTGTTTTACTGGCAAAATTTCAAAGTGGTTTGCCATTTCCTTCTTCCTACAATTGAGACAGAGTGACTGAACCAAGGTGCCTAAGAACTCCAACTCATGATCTCCATGTTTCTCTCCTGATGCCTTACTCACTACATCAAACTGGCTCTCAAGATTGCTGGAAAATATTCTCAGGGACTTTATTCTTCTCAGTTTTCATTTATTTGTTTTGTGAGGTGAGTATAATTTGGTTTAGATCAGAAATATACATTCCATTCATTTTGTATCTATATATGAAAACAATTACAACAGTAATTCAAATGTATTTTTAAAATATGATTTTGTATGAAAAAGGAAAGGAAAAAATAGCAAAATATTTTTGACATATCTACCCTGGATATATTTTAACCTGGGAATGATGGATTTCCAGTTGAGTTCTTCTGCCTTGAATTCCAGAAGGAATAATCAATTCATGCATTTTTAATTATCTCATTCCAAGAAAACCTCCCAATCATTTAGATGAGGGTGGCAAAGATACAGAATATTTCGCTGCAGCAGCACTATTACTTCCTGAAAGGTAAATTCATGTCACCCCTGAAGTGTTGGTTACAGGAAAGACAACATTTTTTTGAAGAAGGCAGCTCTCAAATACAGGTTGGTTCATAATTAACTAAAAGTGACTGAGAAACAGAGGGAAAGGCTTTCTCAGAATAATCTAACTTGTAGTGCAACATTTTAGTCAGGTTATTTGACTATTAGATATTTTTTTATTGCAAAGGGGTTTGTTTTAGATGGTCAGTAAGAATAATTCTGCTCATTCTTAAAGTTAAGTATTTTTTCCTTCAATTGCATGTACCGTATTTGCCGGCGTATAAGACGACTGGGCGTATAAGACGAGCCCCCAACATTTCCACTCAAAATATAGAGTTTGTTATATACTCGCCGTATAAGATGACTCCCCCACTTGGAGGCAGGTTTTTCAGGGCAAAAAAGTCGTGGGGCTCGTCTTATATGCCCAGTCGAGTTGTTTCTTAATATCTTTCCACCTCCCCAACCAATTTGTCTCCAAGGGTGCACCACACTGATTGTGACATTAATTATTTCAGAGAGAGAGGGTGGGGGGGGGGGAGAAATCTTTACTTCCTACTGTGGCTTTTTCCTGCGCATCGTTCTGGCTGCACTCGGATGGCGAGCTGGCTGGAGCAGTCTGGAGCATGTGCAGCTCACCGTTGGGGGCTGGGGGGAGAGAGAAGGCCTCCTTATTTCCACGCGGAGAGGCTCGGTCGCTGGACCGTGGATGAGCGCAAAGGAGAGAGTTCTGAGTGCAAAAGGCCGCCACTGATCAGGCACAAGAAATTGGTCCTTTTTCCCCTTGGCTTTGTGGTTGTTACTTCTTATAGGGAGGGATAATGAGATACCCACGCTGGGAGAAAGCGGAAAGGATGTCTATTTTCCTGCTCACTAACTTTCCAGAAAGCCTCGAGTTCCTACCCCGAGACTTGCCAAAAGTCCAGTTCATTCATTTGCTACCTTTCTCCAACGAGATCCAGATCTGTTTCCACAACGCACTTAGGATCTTATCTTATTATCTCTGTCCGTCCAAGAGAGAAGAAGGCAGACGGTTTTGCGCTCAGGGAGAAAGGAAAGGAGCCTCTCGCTCACGCTGCACACTGCCCCCCCTCCACCACAGCAACACTTAGGAAAAGAGTTACACAAGCATCCTTTCCAGAAGTGAATCTGGGGGTGGCGGGGGGGGGAGGATTCGGAGCAAAGGCTGAAACCGGGAAGAGAAAACTTCCCAAAGAAAATCGCACGAGCAGCATCCCATTCCTGGGAGAAAAACAAAAAAACAAAAAACACGAACTCTTCCCGAAGCACAAAAGCAAGGATGGCGCTTTCTCAGCTTTGAGCGGCGTCGCTGCTCTCCCACCCCCTCCACTCGTCCCCACGTGCGGCGAAGTTTGACATGAAACAATACTCACATTTAATATGCCATATAATATAATATATAATATAATATTTTATAAATATGGCAACTCCCTATCAAGGGGTTTAATAGTACAGTAGGACTGAAGGGTACTGGCACTGTCTTCCCCAAAGCATCTCACATCCGAAATAGAACCTTCTTCCAATATAAGGATATATCAGTCCCAAACTATCCTATTTCAGACACATCATGCAACAATCTAGCTCTCTAGAGAAGGTTATAATTGTGTAAAACCCGGAAGGAAAGAATTGATGAGGACAATTGATGAGGAGCTAGATGGATTGACTCTTTACACTGCCAATGGGTTCACAATTTGGAGATCTAAAGGACCAATTTAAAGATGCATCATTATGGAGAAATTTTTTCTATGTGTTTGCTAGCAATGATGTGATGGTGACAATGAATTAATCAGTGAGGACATATGAATGTTTCATATTGCTCTGATGATATTTATTTATTATGTATATTATGTATTATTATCAGGGGTGGGATTCAAATTTTTTAACAACAGGTTCTATAGGCATGGCTTAGTTGGTGGGTGTGGCTTGGTGGTCATATGACTGGGTGGGCATGGCCAACACAACATCTCTCACATTAAGGGGTGCTTCTCCTCACCTGATCTCTCATGACAGTGGGGAAGCTGCAATGGCCATAAGTGTGAAAAACGGTCATAAGTCACTTTTTTCAGTGCCATTGTAACTTTGAATGGTCACTAAATGAACTATTCTAAGTCAAGGATTACCTGTACAAAAAAGCTGCCCTAAATGCCAATCATTAGATTAAAAATACCTGCAAGCCAGAGTTACAAATCAGGCAGGATGCCAGAGCACCTTGAGGAATTAAAATGCAATGATAATTATCAGCAGCCAACTCCTGCTCATAAAGTGAAACCCTTTAGCAGAGAGATCATTTAAGCTCTCCGGAAAGAGCATACACAGGAAAAGAAATCCTTTGATCCATTTGCAACACTTAAAGATACCAGCTGGTCTCACTCATCTCACAAGATATCCTTAAGAAAAGGTCCCAGAAAAGTAGTAAAAAAACTCAGTGCCAAGCTTGCATCCTGCCTCTTGGAAGTAGACCCCAAAAGGACAGTGCCAGATACCACTAAAGCAGTGAAGGAAGACCCTCCCCAGATAGAAAAAGAAACCATGAGGCAGTAAAAAATTCAAACACAATACAAATAATTAAATCACAACAATAACTGTTGCTTGTTAAACTAATTACCAGAACAAATAGACACAGGAACTAGCCAGATTTCTCAGTCCAGTGTCTTTTTCAGAAACAGAGACTAATCTTTTTCCTTCCAAACAAAGCTGAATAGAGAAAACTATCCCACTAATAAACACAGGATTAAATGTCACCTAACACAGAATTAAACTTCACCAAAAACCATTTTTAGACCAAAACTCAGAAAGGTTATGTAAACTCACCTTTGAATGTTGATCTTTCTAGCTAGCCAAGAAGAAGTATTTCCAGGGGAGTATTTCCTCCCAGCAGCAGTGTAAAAAGCTTAAAACAACCCTTCCTCTTTAAGAAAGTTTCAAGGCAGAAAGAAAACCTCCTTTGGAGACAGTAAGTCTAGGCATACTGCCAAGAATGTAATCAAGGTGAAAAAGCAAAAGGAGATTTCTTCTAACTACCCGTTGTCTGAACTTCCTAGAAAGTTAACAAGGGGTTCTATAGAACCGGTCAGAACCGATAGAATCCCACCCCTGATTATTAGGTATATTACATTCAACACAAGATGATCTTTCTCTGATTCTTTTTCTGCATCTGCACACAAACATGTATGATTCATCTTTCAAAATTTATTTTAATACAAGATGGTCTGAAAGTATGCACAAACATGGAAATATCATTTTTAAAATTTCTTTCTCAAAGAATACATCTTGAAATATATTTTTTCAAAGATATTTTTCTAAATCTAAGTATATAAGAATTTAGCTTAGATACTAAAACAAATAGAGTAGTCAATAAATTATATGTAATATGAAAAATGCAATACCCCACACAATTTTGTTGCAAGCCTAAAGTTACACATGTGTCACCTCTTTTTTGGGGAGCTGCACTGGCTGCCAATCTGCTTCCAGGTACAATTCAACATGCCTCACAATGACTTGGGGCCAGGCTATTTGAAAGTCCTATCCTCATTACATTTGCCCAGCCCACTATGTCTGGATGGTAGGATATGTTGTGGGACCCACCTATTAGTAATATATAATCCTGTGGATTTTGGAAAAGGTCCTTTTAGTGATGAGCCCTTCTCTGTGAAATATCAGCCCACACACAAGTATATTGAATCCCCACCTTGTTGTTTTTCGAAAAGGCCCTGAAGATGTCACTTTGTCATCAGACCTAGGATCCAAATCGAGATGGAGCCAATCAGGTGGATCTGATTGTATTGTTGCTGCCATGGGAAGTGTTACGTTTTTTTATGTTGTGGTTTGTAATGTTGTAGGCCACCCAAAATCATCTATGTGTGAGTTGGGTGGCCATATATATTTGTTTAATAAATAATAAATTATTATTAGAGATTTGAGGGAGTCGGGTCAGTTTGGGCTACTACTCCTTCTGAGGCTTGGAAGAAGGCAATAGCAAGCCACTTCTGAAATATTTCCAAGAAAACTGCAGGGACATGTCCAGGAAATTATTATGTATCAATACACACTGACTGGAAGGAAGGGAGGAGGGAAAAAGGGAGAAAGGGAAGAAGGGAGAGAATGAGATTAAAAGTAATATTCAGACTGAAACATTAAGGTAAATAATCTTTGTTATGGACTGATTCTTCAGAAATAGTAAAATATCATGTAAAATTTCTCTTTCTCTTTTACATTGATTTTCAAATGGAAATAAAGACCTGACAATAAGATAGGTATGTGGCATGTTAGGCTGAATCCTGAGATTACTTAAGTTTTTGAACTGGGTCATAGTTTTAGTTTTAAAAACATTTGTTGGCTTGTTTTAATTTATTTCTTTAGTTTTTAAATTGGCAAGTTCCTCTAGTGTTTTAGAAGTGTGAGTAAGAAGCAATCAGTTTTGTTGATTTTAGAAAACTTAAAAATTATTATGCAAAAACAAGTTATGCTAAAACAATCTTTATGTATGATTGATATGAATTTTTCTAAACCATTTTATCTAGAAGAATTGGAGTTGGGAATTTAAATGTAAATAAACAAATAAATATTTTATAACTCATCTTGAAATGGATGTTTAACATATTCATTTATCCTTTCAATCATACTCAAGATTCATCCACAGATTTCTTGCAGAAAGAATTAAATTAGAAAATATGTGATTTTTTTTTTTTTGAAAATTTGGATATGATTGGAATAAACGTGGAAAAGCTTAAATTATTTATATCTCTATTTTCTCTACAATTATCTCCCTTTTTTGTACTACTAACTAAAAATATAAAAATGTTTTTATTCATACATGATTTTATGAAGACAGTTATTATGGATTGAGGAGTGAAGACGAAAAAGCCATTGATTTTTTTGTGTTTCCTTTGAAGGTATCAACAAATATTTCATGACTTCAGCATTACTGTAACTGTAAGATCAGTATGTTATACTCTTACTTTAAATGAAATAAAAGATGGGAAAAGCAAAAAAAAAAATATCCACACTTAATCTATTTTAATTTCTGAGCAATATATTCCTAATTGGTTTCGAGTGCCTTGAATTCCAGAAGGAATATTGGTACTTGTCAATCATGTATTAGATAACAGATATAAATATAAACACGATTATGAATACATGAAATGGATAAGCATAAAAGGAAACATTAGGATAGGGATGGTAAGCACATTGATGCGCTTGCCTTTTTTATTATTGCCTTTTTTATTATCATTTTCCAAGAAAAGCTTCCAGGCATTTGGACAAGGAGGCAAAGATACAAGGAGGCAAAGTATGTCTCTGCTGCAAAAGAACTACTTCCTACAAGGTAAATTCATGTCTGATGTGGATAATGGGGTTTAGAAGAAGAAAGTAGTTTTAGGAACGAGTTCTCTAATATAGATTGTGTCTTTTTTATATTTTAGTGCAACACTGAGCAAAATTAACTAATGTTATTTGTGTCAATCTTTTCCTTATGACTATTTTTTAAGACAATGCCTTTCTATCAGATAAAGAGGACTTTAATTCAAATACAATGTTTTATTCATGTGCAATAACCTTTATTTCTATGTGATAAATTCACTTCATAAATGCACAAATGATGTCCAAGAATAAGTACATTTTGGAATAATTAATGAATTAAAATGTAATGAAAATATCTAAGCTCTTCATGAAATTGAAAAAAAAACAACCTTTAAATCCAGTCAGTAAAATACATTCTCATGTAGTTTTCAACATTGTTTCAAACAATGTTTGAAGGTTTATAATTTTTCTTTTCTTTTCTCATAGATCCTATGATTCTTAAATCATCTGATTTAGAAAATCAATCTATGGTAACAAATTTTATTCTGTTGGGTCTCTCCAATGATCCACTGGTACAGAATGTTCTTCTTCTCTTGTTCATGGTCATGTATTTATTCACAATTTTGGGCAATATGGTAATTATATTGGTGATCAAATCTGATCTTCACCTTCAGGCCCCCATGTTCTTCTTTATCAGCCATTTAGCTTTTGTTGACATCTGCTATTCTTCAGTCACTGTTCCCAAGATGCTGGCAAACTTCCTAATGAACCAGAAAACAATTTCCTGGGAAGGATGCATTGCACAAATTTCTTTCTTTTTCCAAATTGCTTGTACAGAAGTATGTATCCTCGCAGCAATGGGTTATGACCGATATGTGGCTATCTGTAACCCCTTGCATTACAGCATATACTTGACAAGAGAGATATGTAATAAAATTGTGGCTGGAGCCTGGCTCCTGGGTTTCTTTTATTCTATGGTAAATATAGTACCATTGCAAAATCTTCATTTTTGTGGCAACAATATAATCAGCCATTATACCTGTGAACTTCCTACACTTCTGGCCTTATCATGTGCAAACACCTTTACTAATTACATTATTCTTTTCATATCTGTGTTGCTGTTTGGTTTCAGTTCATTTCTTACAACACTTGTCTCTTATATTTACATTATTTTAACAATCCTGAAAATTAAATCAGTGGAAGGCAGGCAGAAAGCTTTTTCTACATGCAGCTCCCATCTCATTGTTCTGGGCTTATTTTACATTTCTGGTTTGATTCGCTATATGAAGCCAAGTTCAGAATCACTCATGGATCTGGACAAAGTGATTTCTATTCAGTATAGGATTTTAACTCCAATGCTAAATCCAATTATATACAGCCTGAAAAACAAAGATATCAGATCTGTTCTATTGAAAATGTTTGGAAAATGTAAGCCCATTCCATAATCTTGAAGCAATATGCAGAACTTTTAATATTTACATAGATCCACCACTGACTAATAATAAAATATTAATATTATAGCAGGTCAGAACACATTGGCCTAGTGCTTAAGACACAAATGTTAAGACAGTTGTTGACTGGAAGGTCAACAATTTGAGACCCAAGTACTGTGTGACTGAGTGAGCACATCTCTTGACAACGTAGTAATTCTAAATGCAAATGCAAGTCAATAAATAGGTACCACTTCACTTGGAAATTAATGGCATTCCATGCACTTTGGCATATAGTCATGCTAGCCACATCACTATAGAAGTATCTTTGAATAATGCTGGCTCCCACAGATAGGAAACAGAATTGAGCAGTGCTCTTTAGAGTGAGACACAACTGAACAGGGATAATTTTTACCTTTACCAAATATGGTCTCCCAGTGTTGTGTTGCTGAATTAATGTGCAATTACCCAATCAAAACAAGGTAGGCATTTTCTAACTCTGTCTCTGTCTCTCTGTCTCTCTCTGTCTCTCTGTCTCTCTGTCTCTCTCTCTCTCTCTCTCTGTGTGTGTGTGTGTGTCTCTCTCTCTCTCTGTATAAATGCTATAAAAGCATATACTCCCAATAAAATATCATTTAAAAAATCTCATACATCTCAAAATATATTCAATCTTATAGAACAGATTTTAATTGTTATTCAAAATATTTATTCATAAACAGATATTAATGTATTTATATAGGAACTGCTGCATATTTGAAGTAAATAAGAATTCAATATATTCTGCACCATGTTATGGTATGCCTTTTTAACAGAAACATTGAAAACCATCATTTCATACTGCATACAGTTTTGGTTGCCACAATGTAAAAAAGATGTTGAGACTCTAGAAAGAGTGCAGAGAAGAGCAACGAAGATGATTAAGGGACTGGAGGCTAAAACATATAATGACCTGTTGGTGGAACTGGGTATGTTTAGTTTTCTGAAAAGAAGGACTAGGGGAGACATGATAGCAGTGTTCTAATATCTCAGGAGCTGCCACAAAGAAGAGGAAGTCAAGCTATTCTCCAAAGCATCTGAGGTAGGACAAGAAGCAATAGGTGAAAACTAATCAAGGAGAGAAGCAACTTAGAACTAAGGAGAAATTTCCTGACAGAACAATTCATCATTGGAACAACTTGCCTCTAGAAGTTGTAATTTCTCCAACAATGGAATTTTTAAAGAAGAAATTGGATAACCATTTATCTGAAGTGGTGTAAGGTTTCCTACCTAAGCAAGGGATTGGACTAGAAGACCCCCAAAGTCCCCTTTGACTCTGTTATTCTATTCTATTCATATCAAAGTTAAAAGTATTCATGACATTTGTAAATCCATATATTTTAAAGGTAATGATTAAAATGAATAGTGTATCTTTTTGTTGTTGTTGCTATTTAAAGTTGTTGAAGCTATGAAGGAAAGCTAAAGAGATACACCTGAACATTTTAATGATTCGATACTAAATAAAATGCTATACATATTCTTCATGCTGCAATTTTTAATTTTTAAGATTTCTAGTCATAACCCATGTAATTTGGTTAAACCCATGTTCAGATAAATCATCCTCATAGGATAAAGTGGCTCTGCGGATTTTAAAGGCTAAACTATAAACCAAAAAACTCATATTCCTTCTCATATGATGATTAAAACAAACCCAATGAAGGAATGGTTTTTTTTTTTTTTTTTTTAAGAAATGATGGTAGGACTAGACTGGTTGATGTATAACCAAATAATGCATTTTAGCCAAAATGAACATAATCCCAAATTAAAGGAAGAATTTGAATTAGAAGGACATCTTTACCTCTGGTGTGCCTAAGGAAAAATATAATTTAGACAAGAAAAAATATGGATTTGAATTTGTAAAAAAAAATGAAATTGCTATGATGTGCCTATGATTAATATATTGTTACTAAGGATCATACAATTTTGTTGAAATCAAAATTTAAAAATAAATATGTGAAACTGTATGATTCAGTTGGCAAGGAATTTTGGATATAATGCTTGAGTAATGGAAAAATGTGTGCATGAATGCTTTAAAATTTACATTGAAATACAGGGGTTGGGTTTTTTTATATCAAATCAAATCAAATCAAATGTTTATTATCAATGCACAACATGCGTACAATGAAATTAAAATGAGCCTCCCTTGGTGCTGGCCCTGTAAGTCTATCATATTAAACCTAATTGTGGTGTTATGGTGCATTCAGAAGTCTGACAGCCAATAGATAAAAGCTATTTTTCAGCCTATTTGTTTGGCTGGCTATGCTTCTATATCTCCTGCTGAATGGTAGGAGAGTAAAGAAGTTCTGACCAGGGTATGAATCATCCCTGAGGATTTTCCTCACTCTGCTGAGGCAGTGGGCTCTGGCAATTTTGTCCAGTGATGTCAGCCCATATTTTTTCTGCTGTGCTCATCCTCCTCTGTAATGCCTTTTTGTCCATGGCTATCAAGCCAGCATACTATACCATAACACAATATGTAAGGACACTTTCTATCATAGACCGGTAAAAGGAAGTAATCAGTCATTGTTCCACTTGATATTTCCACAAGACCCTAAGGAAACGGAGTCTCTGTTGAGCCTTCCTGACAACCTGTTCCTCTCTCTGCTTCCAGAAGTCGAACACCATTCCCTTTGTCTTGCTGGTGTTTAGATGCAAGTTTTTTTCTGAGCATCATATGGATAACTTTTGGACTTCTTCCCTGTATGCTAATTCATCTCCTCCTGTAATGAGACCCAGTACAGTGGTATCATCTGCAAACTTTATTATCACATTAGATAGATTAGAAGATATGCAGTCGTATTTGTACAATGAGTACAGGTAGGGACTGAGCACACACTGAGAAAAGCCAGTGCTGAGAGTCAGGGAGAAGGATGTGAAAGACCCAACTCTGACTGTTTGTGGCTGGTCCATCAGAAAGTCTTTAATCCAATCATCCTTGGTCATCCAGGGTTTCTGATTGGGATAGATCCTAATACGTTTATCCACAGTGATAGTATCTGTGCAGTGTTTGATATAGCACAGAACAGTTGCAGTGTACACCTCTGGATCAGGGTGGTAAAATATGTCCCAATTTGTGTTCTCAAAACAATCCTGAAGTTGTTGGAAAGCATCTTCTGGCCAAGATTTCACTGTCTTTATTATAGGCAGAGCCCATCTCCTAAGAGGGATGTACGCTGGTGCTAAAGGCAGTGACATATGGTCTGATTGTCCCAAATGTGATAATTGTATACCCTTATAGTTATGTTTGATGTTGGTATATACTTTGTCCAATATGTTTGCTCCTCTAGTAGCACACTTAAGATGCTGATAGAATTTAGGGGGCACTTCTTTTAAATCAGCTTCATTAAAGTCCCCTGCTATGATATGCACAGCATCAGGATATTATTCTGCTGATTACTAACAGTGTTATACAGGAATCCCAAAGCTATGGTAGTATTGGCATCAGGAGGGACATAGACTGCAGTAATCAAAACCATGCTGAATTCCCGTGGAAGATATATGGGTCTACATTTAAGAGTCATATACTCCAGATCCATGGAGCAGTGGCTGTCTATAGTCTTTGTATTGATACACCAGCTTTTGTTCACATAAAGGGTTAAACCTCCCCCTTTGATCTTGCCAGAATTTCTCTTGCCATTGTTTGTGCAGAGACTTTCAGTAATTACATTGGACTAATATTTGAATTGATATCTGATTTTAGCTCATTTTTCACCCTTCTTTCTTATATCCTAACTATTTCTGCCATTCTAAAAACTGATTCAGCAAAAGATATAAAGCAAGCTTTTTCCACACGTAGCTCCTGTCTTTTTGTGGTGAGCTTATTTTATATTATTGCTTTGTCTCTTTTATTTATATCATTTTAACAATTCTTAAAATTATTAATATTATTTCATCCATTCTCAAAATAAAATCATCAGCAGGCAAACAGAAAGCTTTTTCTACATTTGGCTCCTATTGTTATGTCTGGGTGGTGGGTCCCAAGGAGAGACGAGACTCGAAGTAGTGACAACAGTTCTTTATTAGGAAACCAGATACTGAGACAACAACCCTAGCCATGGCAGCTCTTTTTATAGAGCTGGCTGCGGCTAGGCAGCCTATGACATGCATTTGAGATTGCCGCGCTTGATTTTACCCAATCACGGCAGCCCGAATATGAACCAATCAGGATTGCTTAATATTGTCCAATCACAGCCCGGCTTTTCTGGACCAATAGGAATGCAGGTCTACAAGCCGTCCAAGGGGTGGGGTAACGTAGTCACGCAAGTAGGCAGGTCTTCGTACCTGCCTACTAGACTTGTGCAGTTCACAATGTCTCTGTTCACCATCGGGTTCGGACGGGCTCTGCGTCGCTCTCAAGCTTCTGAATGGAGCTGCCTGGAAGGGTGAGCCAGTCCTATAGCTGCGACTCCCACCTGGTGATTCCGGGTCGGTTGAGTCGTTCGCTCTGTTGCTCCTGCCTGGGTTTTCTGGGCTGGTGGAGCTTGTCCGGCTGCTGCTTCCAGGCGAAGTGCCCGTCTGCCACGACTCCCTTCTGGCTGGTAAGTATTGTTGGTTTTTATTTAATGTTTGTGGGGGGTGCTCTGTTTGTACAGGTGTTTGTTCTTTTTCCGAACTTGAGGTTTCCCTCCCCCCTCTGATTTCTTGGTTAGAGTCTTTGAGGGGGAAAGTGGCCAGCCTGGATCTTAGCTGGTCAATATGACGCTTGCACGACCTCCCATTGGTGGTCTTGAGTCGGTAGGAGCGGGGGCCTATGATTTGGGTGATTTTTGCAGGGATCCAAAGTGGGTCCCCTGTAAAGTTTTTGGCAAAAACAGTGTCTCCTACCTTGAAGGCGCGGTGCTTGCTGCTGGAACCAAGGGGTTTTTCTGGGGTGTAAGCAGGGTGTAAGCGGTCTAGAGGTGACCTGAGTCTTCTGCCCATTAGTAGCTCTGCTGGGCTCTTGTTGGTAGTGGTATTCAGTGTGATATGTTGTAGGAGAAGCATCCTGGTGATTTTCTCGTGGATGTTGCCATGTTCCATTTTGTGCAGAGTTTTTTTTTTGTAAATTGAACCATGCGTTCAGCTCTACCATTCGCCGCCGGGTGAGCTAGTGATGTCAATGTGTGTCAGATGCCGCGGTCTGCCAAGAATTGTTCGAAAGCCAAGGCAGTAAATTGTGGCCCATTGTCAGATACAATAACATCTGGAAGACCATGCGTGGCAAAAAGTCTATTTAATTTCTTGATGACAGCTTCCGTGGTGGTTGTCTTCATTGTGCTCACCTCGAGCCAAATCGAATAAGCGTCAACAGTGATTAAGAAGGTATGCCCCTAGGTCGGCTCTGCAAAGTCAATATGGATGCGCTACCAAGGGCCTCTGGGTATTTCCCATTCCAATGGTGGGGCTTTAGGGGGAGCCGAGCGAGTCTCCTGGCACCTGTTACAAGCGGCGACCCAGGTTTCAATTTGCTTGTCCATGCCTGGCCACCAAGCATAGCTCCTGGCCAGGGCTTTCATGAGCACAATACCAGGGTGTCCGTCATGCAGCAAGTCTAAAACTTTTTTCTTTAGTGTCTCTGGTATTACTACCCAGTCTCCCCACAACACGCAACCTCTTTGTGAAAAGAGTTCAGTTTGCCGGTTTTTAAACGGTTTAAAAAGTTCGTTTGGCTCGGTTTCTGGCCAACCCAGCTGAGAACTCGCGCCAAGCGTTTGTCCTTTTTAGTTTCATGTGCGATGTCTTGCGCGGTTACTGGTGGCATGGGTATCATTTCAATTTGCAAGACTGGTAACGTGGGTGCTGGGTCATCTTGCAAGTCTGGCAGGGGGGAGCGGCTTAAGGCATCAGCGTGCGAAATAGTCTTGCCTGGGCGATGTATCAATTTGTAATTATAAGCGGCAAGAAATTCAGACTACCTTGTCATTCTAGGTGACAAGATGTGTGGAGTGGGCCTGTCACCTGCTAATATGCCAAGTAGGGGCTTGTGGTCTGTAATAATGGAAAATGTCCTACCATAAATGTATTCATGGAATCTCTTTACTGCGGAAACGATGATGAGGGCTTCTTTGTCCAGCTGGCTATAGTTCCTCTCTGGCTTGGACAAAGTTCTGGAAAAGAATGCAACGGGGGCTTCTGTTCCATTCGGCAAAACGTGGCTCAGGATGGCGCCAACCCCGAAAGGCGATGCGTCGCAAGTAACAGTCAGTGGTAGTGTTTCATTGTATTGAATGAAGACTGCGTCTGAAGTCAGAAGGTTTTTTATTTGGTGAAAAGCGTGCTCTTCTCGCTGTCCCCATATCCAGGAAGCCTTTTTATCAAGGAATCTGTGCAGGGGTTCCGCAACAGTTGCTTTCTGGGGTAGAAAAATGTTATAGAAATTAATGAGTCTGAGGAAGGCTTGGAGGTCCATTTTGTTCTTTGGTCTGGGGGTGTTTTTGATGGCTTTCAATTTTTTGTCTGTGGGGTGAATCCCTTGTTTGTCAAGGAGGTATCCAAGAAATTCAACCCTTTCAGTACATAATTGGCACTTTTCCTTTTTCACCTTGAGGCCAGTGTCTTTGAATTTCTGTAGGACTGCCCTCAGTCATTTTTCCAATTGTTTTTTGGTTGGGGCTGCTATTAAAACATTGTCGAAATAGGGCACGACTCCTTTAATTCCCTGCAGCAATCTCTCCATTAGACTTTGAAAGATCCCCGGTGCGACACTGACCCAAACTGGAGCCGGTTACATTTGAACACCCCTCTATGTGTCACTATAGTTTGGGCTTCAGCGGTTTCAGCATCGACTGGCAGTTGTTGATAAGCTTGAGCCAGGTTGAGCTTTGCAAAAATTCTGCCACCCCCTAGTGAGTGTAGGAGATGTTGGACTACCGGCACTGGGTAGGCGCTCTGCTGCAATGTGTGGTTGAGGGTGGCCTTGTAGTCTCCACAAATTCTCAGGGAGCCATCTGGTTTAATGGGGGTGACAACTGGGGTCTCCCAACAGGCAAGATCAATGGGTTCTAATACGCCTTGCGCTATTAGTTTGTCTAATTGTTCGTCTATTTTAGGCTTGAGTGCAAAAGGCACTCGGCGCAGTTTGAGACGGATGGGAGCGATGTCAGGGCTAAGATTAAAGGAGATAGGGGACCCCTTGTACTTGCCTAGATGTTCACTGAAGACTTCTTGGAAGTCTTGGATGAGCGTTGCTTCCCAGTCTTTGTCTTCTGTGTGGTTGATGCCTGCCATCTCGATCCCTAATGGTGCGAACCACTGCAACCCGAGTAGGCTGGGTCGGTCCTTATCAACGATTGTGAGTGGTAGGATGGTGGTGTGGTTTTTGAAAGAGACTTTAAAATGTCCAGTGCCAGCGACCGGAATGCGGTTACCTTGATAGTCTCTCAATATTAGTTTCTGGTCGCTTAGTTCTTGGTGGTGGATGCTGGGAATTAGCCGTTTTATGGTCCTCCAGGAGACCATAGAGAGGGAGGAGCCGGAGTCTACCTCCATGGTGCAAGGTTGATTCTTGATGGTGACCTCTACACGTATCTTTCGTGCGTCTATTGATGAAGCGTGACCGATGATGACTGTTTGGTGCGTTTCTTCTCTTCTGGTTGCATCAATGAACTTCCTGAATCGGCTGTCCCGATTCCATTGGCTGTCATTTTGGTGGTCCCGGTTTATGGTGGGGGTGCCATCTATTCTTCTTGGGCTGTTTCCCTGTCGTCGTGGGCTGGCATTTCGTTTGTTACGGCATACTTTGGCAATATGCCCTCGTTTTTCGCAAAAACGGCAAACAGCGTCCAGGAACTTGCATTCGGAACACGGGTGATTTCCTCCGCAGCCGGCACATTGGTAACTCGACTTACGACCGCACCGGTCTCATCGCTCGCGTTCCGACTGAAGTCTGTGAATTTCTTCCTCTTCACTGTCAGAAGGGGATTCGATGTCGCTGTGGTGGTTGGATGCTGCATGTTTGTCTGCAGCGGTTGTCGTCTCGCTGGTGGGTTGGTAGTCGGTTCCGTTTGAACGCCGCATTCGCGCCGCTGACTTATGGGTGGCCTTGGCTGCGGTGGCTTCGGCTACGGCGTCAGTGAGGGAGATGTCCCCTTTAGCCATCAGTCTGCTTTGGAGAGTTGGGTCTTTCAGGCCGAGGATGACTCGGTCACGCATGGCCTCGTCTAGATTGGCGAATCCGCACAAGCCTCCTAGGTCCCTCAGGTCGGCTACAAACTCTCCAATGCTCTCGCCCTCGCGCTGATCCCTCTGGTAAAAGTCATGCCTACGGATGAGAGTCGGCACCGCCGGTGCATAGTGGTTCTGGAGGATGGGAGCTAGGGTATCCTAATCCATGGTCTTGACGTCTGTGGGCTTTGCGAGTGCCTTTGCCATTTTAAAAACGGCGGGTCCGCAGTGTGTTAGAAAGACTGCTCGCTTCTTGCTGCCGGTGGCGTCCTTCAGGTTGTTAGATTCCAAGAACATTTGGAAACGATCAATGTAGGACTCCCAGTCCTCGCTGGCCGGATTGAATGGTGCGGGTGGCACGGCGCTGCTGGCCATTTTGCTGGTCTTCTATGCGCTTTCTGCCACGTGCTATTCAGCTCTGTTGTCTCAGTATCCCATCCTCGTCGCCAGTGTTATGTCTGGGTGGTGGGTCCCAAGGAGAGACAAGACTCGAAGTAGTGACAACAGCTCTTTATTAGGAAACCAGATACTGAGACAACAACCCTGGCCGCGGCAGCTCTTTTTATAGAGCTGGCTACGGCTAGGCAGCCTATGACATGCATTTGAGCTTGCTGCGCTTGGTTTTACCCAATAGCGGCAGCCCGAATACAAACCAATCAGGATTGCTTAATATTGTCCAATCACGGCCCGCCTTTTCCGGACCAATAGGAACGCAGGTCTACAAGCCTGCTAGTATGGAACACCTATCTTGTTGTGGGAAGTCAAGTTCAGAATCACTCATAGATCTGCACAAGTGATTACTATTCAATATAAAATTTTAACTCCAATGATAAAGCCTGAAAAACAAGCAGATTCTATCTGACATAGAAAAGCTACTTGAACAGTGTAGTGTTATTCTTTTTTCATAAATCGATACTCATAACCCTTGATTTAGTATCCCTATCAGTTCAACAATGAGAGAAAAATAATTAATGATACAGTAAGGGTGACAGTTGCTACTTTCTCAAGTCCTCTACATTGAGAGTAATTATGCTACAACATGAAGCTTGAGAACTGCTTCTTCAACACTACTATAAGTGTAAGATAATTTAACTGAAGCCTGATAGACTTGCTCAAATGGCCAGTCTTTTTAAAAATCAGGATAAAAGTATCCATTCAGATTTATTTATTATTATTTGCTTCCCTCATAGTATGCATCCCTCTTTATTTTATCCTAAAGTATGTAATGTAAATCATTTTCTAAAACAATATTATTTTCTAAGCAGTTTTTATGTAATTCTATAAGAACAGAGCTGCAGTACATGATTCAGACATCATATTTATCTGAGAAATTGGGATCTAGCATTTAATATCAGAATTTAGGAATATATAATGTATTCTGCCCAAAAAGCCCATCAGTTTTCTATCTTCACATGATTGCCCCTGAAAATAATCTTAGAAAATTTATTACACATATTCATCACACAGGTATTATTTAGTTGCTTCTGCTATCTTGTTAGCCTTTGTAGTCAAATTCCATTATAATTTGATTCATGTGGATAGAGTTGAAGAAGAAAGAATTTACTGGCCAATTAATTCTAAATGCTTTGTGAGTAATTTTAGATTTACTACAAATTATATAAAACTCATTTGTTGATAACTAAAGAACTATGGAACAACATTCCAAGTAAAATGTCTTTTTAAAAATGATCTTTAACTGGGGATCAGGATTTGATTTCAGAACACAAACAGCAGGGCAGGAAGATTTAGATGTAGGAAAAGTGCAAACCTTACATTGTTGAAACTTATTTAAAACTACAAATTATTGTTTAGAGAATCTATATTCCCAGATGACTTTAATTGCATGAATTCCAGAAGGAATGATGCATCAACTCACATCTCTTTTTATTATCTTGTTCCAGATTGAACTTACACAGTTTTAGCCCCATAAAACCACTAAAGTAAGATGTGAAACAATTCTAAGATTCAGGTAACTGCTTCTCTCAAGGTAACTTCTCTTTTAATATCTCTCTATGTTTGCAAGAAAGAAAGCATTTTATCTATATGAAGAAGGCAGTTCTTTACCATAAACCATTTTGTTGTCTTTCACATTTAGCCCATGAAATTTATGACAACAATGATGAGGAAACTGATGTAAAGTCTTTCTTAAAATAACATTACAGTCAAATCTAGGTAGAGTAGAAGTACATGGCTTTGGTTTTTGTGGATATTATAAATAGATCATTACTGAAACAGAGCAATGTTTTAAGGGTTTCAACTAGACTTATTCTGCTCATTAATAATAAACAGATTTTCTTCTCTTTCTCCTTCTCCTTCTGGTTAATGTTCACACCAGGTAAACGTTAAAAAGAGTTAAAAGTAATAATATAGGACTCAATGTTTGGTATGTACCATTTTTTAACTGATCACATTTGCTTTTGTAAAAGGTATCCATTTAGATCTTTTTCTGGGGGTGGGCATGGAAAGAAGTACATAATATTTGAAATTTTCTTTCTCTAATTTATCAAAGCGTATGTCATTATTTAGCTTTACTTAACTACTTTTAAAATGCATCATACATTGCATCTATTTAGCATGGGGAGGGGGATGACAAATAAGAAAAGCAAAATCCCAAAAGCAGAAGACCTGAAAAGAAAGGAACAAAAAAATGAAGAAGAAAGAAACTAATCACTTTTGTATTTCTCTTGTGGGGAGGGCAGGGAAAGAGAAATCAACATTATTATGTCTATATAATCACATTCAACCTGACTAGTATGATTCCTATTTGGAAATGTGGAAGGGGTCAAAAGGATGGGGAACACAGAAAGAGGAAATCAGTGGATTCTTGTACAGAGGAGGACAAGTGCAACTGAAAAAAATGGATGTCCCAACTGGTAAATTCCATGTGCCCCAATTTCTTGAAATTTTTCCATTTGGACATTTTGAAGAAAAAGATAATTCAAATCATATCTTATCAATATTTTCCTTAGGAACAACTTTTCTTGATGTATGACTTTAACTCACTTCACAAATACATACACGAGGATGCACATGATATTCATAGCAAATACAAGTCACTGTAGCAAATTAATTGAAACATAGAAATCAACAAAACATTGCTAAAATGAGAAATGCAACAATTAGATTTTGCATTGGGAGAAATATATTAAAAAAGGAACATGTTGCTATACTTTATAACATAATTCTCAATATTGATCTAAAGTATGACCTTTAAATTAGTATGTCTATTGAATGGAATCCCAATTTCATATATGCATGTATGTATCATTTACTGTGTTTTGATTTTTTGACAGATGTTTCATGAATCCTCTAAATTGGAAAATCAAACTGTAATAACAATGTTTATTCTGTTGGGACTCTCCAATAACTCACACATACAAGATTTCTTTCTTTTTTTATTCACGACCATTTTTTTAGTGACCATCATGGGAAATATTTTAATTATATTGGTCATCAAGTCTGAGCTTCACCTTCAGAGCCCCATGTTCTTTTTTCTCAGTCATTTAGCTTTTGTTGACATCTGCTACTCCTCAGTCACTGTTCCCAAGATGTTGGCAAATTTTATTACAAAGCAGAAAATTATTTCCTGGGAAGGATGTATTGCACAGATTTTCTTTTTTCTACAAACATCTTGTACAGAAGTATTCAACCTCTCAGCAATGGGTTATGATTGTTATGTGGCCATATGTGAGCCACTTCATTACAACAGATATTTGACAAAAGAGAAGTGCAATAAAATGATGGGTGGAGCATGGTTCCTGGGTTTCTTGGGTGCCATAGGCAATGTCCTGCCTTTTCTAAATCTCAATTTTTGTGGCAACAATATCATCAGACACTATAATTGTGATCTTCCTTCACTCTTGCCTTTGTCTTGTGCAGAGACTCTCACTAATTATATTGTTCTTCTAATATTTATTTTGGCATTCGGGTTCACTCATTTTGTTTCACCCTGGCTTCTTACATTAATATTATTTCATCCATTCTCAAAATAAAATCATCAACAGGCAGGCAGAAAGCTTTTTCCACATGCAGCTCCCATCTTATTGTGGGCTTATTTTACATTACAGCATTTGTTCGCTATATGAAGCCAAGTTCAGAATCACTCATGGATCTGAACAAAGTGATCTCCATTCATATAGCATTTTAACTCCTATGTTAAACCCCATTTTCTACAGTCTGAAAAATGAACAGATCCTATCTGGTGTGAAAAAACTCTTTGGAAAATATAGGGCCATTCTTTTGACATGAAACAATATTCACAGTCCTTCATTTAACATGCCTATAACTTCAATAATTAGAGTGACAAAGAATTAATACGTTGTGTTAGGGATAACATTGTTTACCCTAACTGGTTTGGGTAAAAATAATAAATAAGTTATCATGGTTTGTTGGTTAAAGTGTGTGTAACTTTAACTACAAGAATGTAATTAAGGGTGTGGTTGTAAAAGCACCATAAAAGAAGCAAGTCAATTGCAGCTCTCTCTCTCTGGCTTAATGATCCCTAATTACTGGATGGATTGATGACTGCGTTTTTCCTTACTGGAACGGAGGAGAGAAAGGAGTGTTGATTTCTCAACGGAGAGAAGAGATAATATGGCCTGATTTATTGTAAGTGAACTGACATTGGCTATTCAACACGGACTTTGCAAATTGAGTATACCCGACTGGACTGACTGAAATGATACATGACTAATGGACCGTTTATTTTGACTATGCTATAATTCCTAATGGAATAAACTATATTTTTGATAGCACAAGCGTATCTGTTTTTTACTGCGTATTAACTAAAATACAAACTTATCTCACACATTTACCTGTCTGCCTATCTGACTACGCTACACATTCTGTTTAGTTTGTTTTCCTTAACACTCGTTGGGGAATTCAGGCTTAACACGTTGTAAGTCCTTGACCTACAACATCGTGTTTATTGACCATTCAGAATTACAATGGCACTGAAAAAAAGGGGTTATGTCTGTTTTTCACACTTACAACCATTGCAGCATCCCCATGGTCACGTGGTCAAAATTTAGATGCTTGGTAGCTAACCCATACTTATGACAATTGCAATGTCCAGGTGTCATGTGATTGCTTTTTGTCACCCTCTGACAAATAAAGTAAGTGAGGAATCCAGATTCACTTAAAAACCCTGTTACTAACTTACTAACTGCAGTGATTCACTACAACTGTGGCAAGAAAAATTGTAAAATGGGGAAAAACTCACTTAGCAATTCTTTTAGCAACAGAAATATCGGGGTTAATTGTGGTCATAAATTGTAACCCAGCAGGAATGAGGATTGCTACTTGCCTTGTGTCCTCTACATTGGGAGTTATTACATAATATGGGACTATCAGAACTTCTTCTTGAGCCCTGCTCTAATAGTGTGGTATAATATAAATGAAGAAAAGTAATTTTGCTCTAATTTTCATCTAAACATTTTTTCTCAAAGAAACTGAATGAAAGTATCCACCAATATATGTAATATTTTTTAATTTATTTTTTACCCGCAGTACACATCTCTTCTGTCTATTTGAGCTTGAGAGATGTAATTTAAACACACTTTCTAAAACAATATGAATTTCTGAGTAGATTTTATATAGTTATGTAATAATCAAGCTGCAAGATCAAACAAACAGAATATGCTGTATACTCTGCACCATAATGTAATAAGCATATTACTCTGGAAATTGGTTTCTTTAATTTTATATCAGTACTTAGGTATGTATAATGCATTCTATTTAGAAAACCCATCAGTTTATATCTCACTGTGGCTGTCACTTAAAACTGTCTTAGCAAATATTACATTACATATGTTCATTAAATAGCTAATTTTCAGTTGCTGCTGATATCTTCATATCCTTTCTAGGCAAAATCCATATCATTTTGTTCCTATGGACAGACTTACAGACACAAGGATTAACTGGTCATTTCTGTGTTTTGTGGGCAATTGTACATTTATTAGAAATACTATAAAAGGATATTCTTTTTCATTTGGTGATAAATAAAATTATTACTGTGGAAGATTTATGTGACATGAAACCAAATTCATAATTTCTCATTAATCTGAACAAAGTGATATCCATTCAATATAGTATTTTTACTCCACTTTTAAACTCAGTCATATGTAGTCTGAACAATAAAAAGATAAAACATATCCTGGTGAAAATATTTGGAAAATATAATACCATTGCTTAATTTTGAAAGAATATCCACAACTTTTTATGTTATATTCATATAGCTATAAATATGGCAACTCACTATCAAGGGGTTTAATAGTACAGTAGGACTGAAGGGCACTGGCACTCTCTTCCCCAAAGCATCTCACATCCGAAATAGAACCTTCTTCCAATATAAGGATATATCAGTCTCAAACTATCCTACTTCAGACACGTCATGCAACAATCTAGCTCTCTAGAGAAGGTTATAATTGTGTAAAACCCGGAAGGAAAGAATTGATGAGGACAACCAACAGCTAGATGGATTGACTCTTTACACTGCCAATGGGTTCACAATTTGGAGATCTAAAGGACCAATTTAAAGATGCATCATTATGGAGAAATTTTTTCTGTGTTTGCTAGCAATGATGTGATGGTGACAATGAATTAATCAGTGAGGATATATGAACGTTTCATATAGCTCTGATGATATTTATTTATTATGTATATTATGTATTATTATCAGGGGTGGGATTCAAATTTTTTAACAACAGATTCTATAGCATGGCTTAGTTGGTGGGTGTGGCTTGGTGGTCATATGACTGGGTGGGCATGGCCAACACAACATCTCTCACATTAAGGGGTGCTTCTCCTCACCTGATCTCTCATGACAGTGGGGAAGCTGCAATGGCCATAAGTGTGAAAAACGGTCATGAGTCACTTTTTTCAGTGCCATTGTAACTTTGAATGGTCACTAAATGAACTGTTGTAAGTCAAGGATCACCTGTACAAAAAAGCTGCCCTAAATGCCAATCATTAGATTAAAAATACCTGCAAGCCAGAGTTACAAATCAGGCAGGATGCCAGAGCACCTTGAGGAATTAAAATGCAATGATAATTATCAGCAGCCAACTCCTGCTCATAAAGTGAAACCCTTTAGCAGAGAGATCATTTAAGCTCTCCAGAAAGAGCATACCCAGGAAAAGAAATCCTTTGATCCATTTGCACCACTTAAAGATACCAGCTGGTCTCACTCATCTCACAAGATATCCTTAAGAAAAGGTCCCAGAAAAGTAGTAAAAAACTCAGTGCCAAGCTTGCATCCTGCCTCTTGGAAGTACACCCCAAAAATGCCAGATACCACTAAAGCAGTGAAGGAAGACCCTCCCCAGATAGAAAAAGAAACCATGAGGCAGTAAAAAATTCAAACACAATACAAATAATTAAATCACAACAATAACTGTTGCTTGTTAAACCAATTACCAGAACAAATAGACACAGGAACTAGCCAGATTTCTCAGCCCAGTGTCTTTTTCAGAAATAAAGACTAATCTTTTTCCTTCCAAACAAAGCTGAATAGAGAAAACTATCCCACTAATAAACACAGGATTAAATGTAACCAAACACAGAATTAAACTTCACCAAAAACCATTTTTAGACCAAAACTCAGAAAGGTTATGTAAACTCACCTTTGAATGTTGATCTTTCTAGCTAGCCAAGAAGAAGTATTTCCAGGGGAGTATTTCCTCCCAGCAGCAGTGTAAAAAGCTTAAAACAACCCTTCCCCTTTAAGAAAGTTTCAAGGCAGAAAGAAAACCTCCTTCAGAGACAGTAAGTCTAGGCATACTGCCAAGAATGTAATCAAGGTGAAAAAAACAAAAGGAGATTTCTTCTAACTACCAGTTGTCTGAACTGCCTAGAAAGTTAACAAGGGGTTCTATAGAACCGGTCAGAACCGATAGAATCCCACCCCTGATTATTAGGTATATTACATTCAACACAAGATGATCTTTCTCTGATTCTTTTTCTGCATCTGCACACAAACATGTATGATTCATCTTTCAAAATTTATTTTAATACAAGATGGTCTGAAAGTATGCACAAACATGGAAATATCATTTTTTAAAATTTCTTTCTCAAAGAATACATCTTGAAATATATTTTTTCAAAGATATTTTTCTAAATCTAAGTATATAAGAATTTAGCTTAGATACTAAAACAAATAGAGTAGTCAATAAATTATATGTAATATGAAAAATGCAATACCCCACACAATTTTGTTGCAAGCCTAAAGTTACACATGTGTCACCTCTTTTTGGGGAGCTGCACTGGCTGCCAATCTGCTTCCAGGTACAATTCAACATGCCTCACAATGACTTGGGGCCAGGCTATTTGAAAGTCCTATCCTCATTACATTTGCCCAGCCCACTATGTCTGGATGGTAGGATATGTTGTGGGACCCACCTATTAGTAATATATAATCCTGGGGATTTTGGAAAAGGTCCTTTTAGTGGTGAGCCCTTCTCTGTGAAATATCAGCCCACACACAAGTATATTGAAACCCCACCTTGTTGTTTTTCGAAAAGGCCCTGAAGATGTCACTTTGTCATCAGACCTAGGATCCAAATCGAGATGGAGCCAATCAGGTGGATCTGATTGTATTGTTGCTGCCATAGGAAGTGTTACGTTTTTTTATGTTGTGGTTTGTAATGTTGTAGGCCACCCAAAATCATCTATGTGTGAGTTGGGTGGCCATATACATTTGTTTAATAAATAATAAATTATTATTAGAGATTTGAGGGAGTCGGGTCAGTTTGGGCTACTACTCCTTCTGAGGCTTGGAAGAAGGCAATAGCAAGCCACTTCCGAAATATTTCCAAGAAAACTGCAGGGACATGTCCAGGAAATTATCATGTATCAATACACACTAACTGGAAGGAAGGGAGGAGGGAAAAAGGGAGAAAGGGAAGAAGGGAGAGAATGAGATTAAAAGTAATATTCAGACTGAAACATTAAGGTAAATAATCTTTGTTATGGACTGATTCTTCAGAAATAGTAAAATATCATGTAAAATTTCTCTTTCTCCTTTACATTGATTTTCAAATGGAAATAAAGACCTGACAATAAGATAGGTATGTGGCATGTTAGGCTGAATCCTGAGATTACTGAAGTTTTTGAACTGGGTCATAATTTTAGTTTTAAAAACATTTGTTTGCTTGTTTTAATTTATTTCTTTAGTTTTTAAATTGGCAAGTTCCTCTAGTGTTTTAGAGGTGTGAGTAAGAAGCATTCAGTTTTGTTGATTTTAGAAAACTTAAAAATTATTATGCAAAAACAAGTTATGCTAAAACAATCTTTATGTATGATTGATATGAATTTTTCTAAACCATCTTATCTAGAAGAATTGGAGTTGGGAATTTAAATGTAAATAAACAAATAAATATTTTATAACTTATCTTGAAATGGATGTTTAACATATTCATTCATACTGTCAATCATACTCAAGATAGTAATACTGATTCATCCACCGATTTCTTGCAGAAATAATTAAATTAGAAAATATGTGATTTTTTTTTGAAAATTTGGATATGATTGGAATAAATGTGGAAAAGCTTAAATTATTTATGTCTCTATTTTCTCTACAATTATCTCCCTTCTTTGTACCACTAACTAAAACTATAAAAAGGTTTTTATTCATACATGATTTTATGAAGACAGTTATTATGGTTGAGGAGTGAAGATGAAAAAGCCATTGATTTTTTTGTGTTTCTTTTTGAAGGTATCAACAAATATTTCATGACTTCAGCATTACTGTAACTGTAAGATCACTATGTTATACTCTTACTTTAAATGAAATAAAAGATGGGAAAAGCAAAAAAAAAATATCCACACTTAATCTATTTTAATTTCTGAGCAATATATTCCTAATTGGTTTCGAGTGCCTTGAATTCCAGAAGGAATATTGGTACTTGTCAATCATGTATTAGATAACAGATATAAATATAAACACGATGAATACATGAAATGGATAAGCATAAAAGGAAACATTAGGATAGGGATGGTAAGCACATTGATGCGCTTGCCTTTTTTATTATCATTTTCCAAGAAAAGCTTCCAGGCATTTGGACAAGGAGGCAAAGATACAAGGAGGCAAAGTATGTCTCTGCTGCAAAAGAACTACTTCCTACAAGGTAAATTCATGTCTGATGTGGATAATGGGGTTTAGAAGAAGAAAGTAGTTTTAGGAACGAGTTCTCTAATATAGATTGTGTCTTTTTTATATTTTAGTGCAACACTGAGCAAAATTAACTAATGAAATGATTGAAAAACACATGGAAATTGAAATTAAAATACTCTTTTAATCAAATCCAGTTTAAATTGTGATACCAGTTTAAATTGTGATACTTCAGTTGGGCTATATATAGATCATTATTGCTGAGAACCATGTTTCAAGGGATTAGCAGGGCTAATTCTGTCCATTTTTAGGTTTCAGTAAAAATTTTCGCTTGAGTTACATATGTCAATAAAGTTTGTATAAGCAAATCTTCAGAGTGAAAATAGAGGGTCGAATCAATATTGCTTAAAGAAGAAAAGAGTAATCTTATCAAAATCAATTGACATTTTTCCATTTTTGGAAGAAAGAATAATGTATATATCACATCTATTTAGATATTTTGCAAAACATTAAAGCTTGCTGTTTCCATTTTTTCACAGCAGCCACCCTCACTTGGTGACATTTGATTAAGGTAAAGAAAATATCACCAGGACTAATAATTACCAGTTGTTACTTGGGCCAGAGGGAAGGGACGTGAGACAGTCTTACCAAAGAATTACAAGGGCAATAGTTTAACATTTCATGTTTGAAGGTCTGGAAATCTGTGCATTATGAATATGTAGAAATATGTAGTTATTTGTGTCAATCTTTTCCTTATGACTATTTTTTAAGACAATGCCTTTCTATCAGATAAAGAGGACTTTAATTCAAATACAATGTTTTATTCATGTGCAATAACTGTTATTTCTATGCGATAAATTCACTTCATGAATGCACAAATGATGTCCAAGAATAAGTACATTTTGGAATAATTAATGCATTAAAATGTAATGAAAATATCTAAGCTCTTCATGAAATTGAAAAAAACAACTTTAAATACGGTGAGTAAAATACATTCTCATGTAGTTTTCAACATTGTTTCAAACAATGTTTGAAGGTTTATAATTTTTCTTTTCTTTTCTCATAGATCCTATGATTCTTAAATCATCTGATTTAGAAAATCAATCTATGGTAACAGATTTTATTCTGTTGGGTCTCTCCAATGATCCACTGGTACAGAATGTTCTTCTTCTCTTGTTCATGGTCATGTATTTATTCACAATTTTGGGCAATATGGTAATTATATTGGTGATCAAATCTGATCTTCACCTTCAGGCCCCCATGTTCTTCTTTATCAGCCATTTAGCTTTTGTTGACATCTGCTGTTCTTCAGTCACTGTTCCCAAGATGCTGGCAAACTTCCTAATGAACCAGAAAACAATTTCCTGGGAAGGATGCATTGCACAAATTTCTTTCTTTTTCCAAATTGCTTGTACAGAAGTATATATCCTTGCAGCAATGGGTTATGACCGATATGTGGCTATCTGTAACCCCTTGCATTACAGCATATACTTGACAAGAGAGAGGTGTAATAAAATTGTGGCTGGAGCCTGGCTCCTGGGTTTCTTTTATTCTATGGTAAATGTAGTACCATTGCAAAATCTTCATTTTTGTGGCAACAATATAATCAGCCACTATACCTGTGAACTTCCTACACTTTTGGCCTTATCATGTGCAAACACCTTTACTAATTACATTATTCTTTTCATATCTGTGATGCTGTTTGGTTTCAGTTCACTTCTTACAACACTTGTCTCTTATATTTACATTATTTTAACAATCCTGAAAATTAAATCAGTGGAAGGCAGGCAGAAAGCTTTTTCTACATGCAGCTCCCATCTCATTGTTCTGGGCTTATTTTACATTTCTGCTTTGATTCGCTATATGAAGCCAAGTTCAGAATCACTCATGGATCTGGACAAAGTGATTTCTATTCAGTATAGGATTTTAACTCCAATGCTAAATCCAATTATATACAGCCTGAAAAACAAAGATATCAGATCTGTTCTATTGAAAATGTCTGGAAAATGTAAGCCCATTCCATAATCTTGAAGCAATATGCAGAACTTTTAATATTTACATAGATCCACCACTGACTAATAATAAAATATTAATATTATAGCAGGTCAGAACACATTGGCCTAGTGCTTAAGACACAATTGTTAAGACAGTTGTTGACTGGAAGGTCAACAATTTGAGACCCAAGTACTGTGTGACTGAGTGAGCACATCTCTTGACAACGTAGTAATTCTAAATGCAAATGCAAGTCAATAAATAGGTACCACTTCACTTGGAAATTAATGGCATTCCATGCACTTTGGCATATAGTCATGCTAACCACATCACTATAGAAGTATCTTTGAATAATGCTGGCTCCCTCAGATAGGAAACAGAATTGAGCACTGCTCTTTAGACAGAACTGAACAGGGATAATTTTTACCTTTACCAAATATGGTCTCCCAGTGTTGTGTTGCTGAATTAATGTGCAATTACCCAATCAAAACAAGGTAGGCATTTTCTAACTCTGTCTCTGTCTCTCTGTCTCTCTCTGTCTCTCTGTCTCTCTGTCTCTCTCTCTCTGTGTGTGTGTGTGTGTGTGTGTGTCTCTCTCTCTCTCTCTGTATAAATGCTATAAAAGCATATACTCCCAATAAAATATCATTTAAAAAATCTCATACATCTCAAAATATATTCAATCTTATAGAACAGATTTTAATTGTTATTCAAAATATTTATTCATAAACAGATATTAATGTATTTATATAGGAACTGCTGCATATTTGAAGTAAGTAAGAATTCAATATATTCTGCACCATGTTATGGTATGCCTTTTTAACAGAAACATTGAAAACCATCATTTCATACTGCATACAGATTTGGTTGCCACAATGTAAAAAAGATGTTGAGACTCTAGAAAGAGTGCAGAGAAGAGCAACGAAGATGATTAAGGGACTGGAGGCTAAAACATATAATGACCTGTTGGTGGAACTGGGTATGTTTAGTTTTCTGAAAAGAAGGACTAGGGGAGACATGATAGCAGTGTTCTAATATCTCAGGAGCTGCCACAAAGAAGAGGAAGTCAAGCTATTCTCCAAAGCATCTGAGGTAGGACAAGAAGCAATAGGTGAAAACTAATCAAGGAGAGAAGCAACTTAGAACTAAGGAGAAATTTCCTAACAACAATTCATCATTGGAACAACTTGCCTCTAGAAGTTGTAATTTCTCTAACACTGGAATTTTTAAAGAAGAAATTGGATAACCATTTATCTGAAGTGGTGTAAGGTTTCCTACCTAAGCAAGGGATTGGACTAGAAGAACCCCAAAGTCCCTTTTGACTCTGTTATTCTATTCCATTCATATCAAAGTTAAAAATATTCATGACATTTGTAAACCCATATATTTTAAAGGTGATGATTAAAAGAGATTCAATGAATAGTGTATCTTTTTGTTGTTGTTGCTATTTAAAGTTGTTGAAGCTATGAAGGAAAGCTAAAGAGATACACCTGAACATTTTAATGATTCAATACTAAATAAAATGCTATACATATTCTTCATGCTGCAATTTTTAATTTTTTCTATTGTCTTGTTAGATATCTAGTCATAACCCATGTAATTTGGTTAAACCCACATTCAGATAAATCATCCTCATAGGATAAAGTGGCTCTGAGGATTTTAAAGGCTAATCTATGAACCAAAAAACTCATATTCCTTCTCATATGATGATTAAAACAAACCCAATGAAGGAATTTTTTTTTTTAAGAAATGATGGTAGGACTAGACTGGTGGATGTATAACCAAATAATGCATTTTAGCCAAAATGAACATAATCCCAAATTAAAGGAAGAATTTGAATTAGAAGGACATCTTTACCTCTGGTGTGCCTAAGGAAAAATATAATTTAGACAAGAAAAAATATGGATTTGAATTTGTAAAAAAAAAAATGAAATTGCTATGATGTGCCTATGATTAATATATTATTACTAAGGATCATACAATTTTGTTGAAATCAAAATTTAAAAATAAATATGTGAAACTGTATGATTCAGTGGGCAAGGAATTTTGGATATAATGCTTGAGTAATGGAAAAATATGTGCATGAATGCTTTAAAATTTACATTGAAATACAGGGGTTGGGGTTTTTTAATATCAAATCAAATCAAATCAAATGTTTATTATCAATGCACAACATGTGTACAATGAAATTAAAATGAGCCTCCCTTGGTGCTGGCCCTGCAAGTCTATCATATTAAACCTAATTGTGGTGTTATGGTGCATTCAGAAGTCTGACAGCCAATAGATAAAAGCTATTTTTCAGCCTATTTGTTTGGCTGGCTATGCTTCTATATCTCCTGCTGAATGGTAGGAGAGTAAAGAAGTTCTGACCAGGGTATGAATCATCCCTGAGGATTTTCCTCACTCTGCTGAGGCAGTGGGCTCTGGCAATTTTGTCCAGTGATGTCAGCCCATATTTTTTCTGCTGTGCTCATCCTCCTCTGTAATGCCTTTTTGTCCATGGCTATCAAGCCAGCATACTATACCATAACACAATATGTAAGGACACTTTCTATCATAGACCGGTAAAAGGAAGTAATCAGTCATTGTTCCACTTGATATTTCCACAAGACCCTAAGGAAACGGAGTCTCTGTTGAGCCTTCCTGACAACCTGTTCCTCTCTCTGCTTCCAGAAGTCGAACACCATTCCCTTTGTCTTGCTGGTGTTTAGATGCAAGTTTTTTCTGAGCATCATATGGATAACTTTTGGACTTCTTCCCTGTATGCTAATTCATCTCCTCCTGTAATGAGACCCAGTACAGTGGTATCATCTGCAAACTTTATTATCACATTAGATAGATTAGAAGATATGCAGTCGTATATGTACAATGAGTACAGGTAGGGACTGAGCACACACTGAGAAAAGCCAGTGCTGAGAGTCAGGGAGAAGGATGTGAAAGACCCAACTCTGACTGTTTGTGGCTGGTCCATCAGAAAGTCTTTAATCCAATCATCCTTGGTCATCCAGGGTTTCTGATTGGGATAGATCCTAATACGTTTATCCACAGTGATAGTATCTGTGCAGTGTTTGATATAGCACAGAACAGTTGCAGTGTACACCTCTGGATCAGGGTGGTAAAATATGTCCCAATTTGTGTTCTCAAAACAATCCTGAAGTTGTTGGAAAGCATCTTCTGGCCAAGATTTCACTGTCTTTATTATAGGCAGAGCCCATCTCCTAAGAGGGATGTACACTGGTGCTAAAGGCAGTGACATATGGTCTGATTGTCCCAAATGTGATAATTGTATACCCTTATAGTCATGTTTGATGTTGGTATATACTTTGTCCAATATGTTTGCTCCTCTAGTAGCACACTTAAGATGCTGATAGAATTTAGGGGGCACTTCTTTTAAATCAGCTTCATTAAAGTCCCCTGCTATGATATGCACAGCATCAGGATATTATTCTGCTGATTACTAACAGTGTTATACAGGAATCCCAAAGCTATGGTAGTATTGGCATCAGGAGGGACATAGACTGCAGTAATCAAAACCATGCTGAATTCCCGTGGAAGATATATGGGTCTACATTTAAGAGTCATATAATCCAGATCCATAGAGCAGTGGCTGTCTATAGTCTTTGTATTGATACACCAGCTTTTGTTCACATAAAGGGTTAAACCTCCCCCTTTGATCTTGCCAGAATTTCTCTTGCCATTGTTTGTGCAGAGACTTTCAGTAATTACATTGGACTAATATTTGAATTGATATCTGATTTTAGCTCATTTTTCACCCTTCTTTCTTATATCCTAACTATTTCTGCCATTCTAAAAACTGATTCAGCAAAAGATATAAAACAACCTTTTTCCACATATAGCTTCTGTCTTTTTGTGGTGAGCTTATTTTATATTATTGCTTTGTCTCTTTTATTTATATCATTTTAACAATTCTTAAAATTATTAATATTATTTCATCCATTCTCAAAATAAAATCATCAGCAGGCAAACAGAAAGCTTTTTCTACATTTGGCTCCTATCTTGTTGTGGGAAGTAAAGTTCAGAATCACTCATAGATCTGCACAAGTGATTACTATTCAATATAAAATTTTAACTCCAATGATAAAGCCTGAAAAACAAGCAGATTCTATCTGACATAGAAAAACTACTTGAACAGTGTAGTGTTATTCTTTTTTCATAAATACATACTCATAACCCTTGATTTAATATCCCTATCAGTTCAACAATGAGAGAAAAATAATTAATGATACAGTAAGGGTGACAGGTGCTACTTTCTCAAGTCCTCTACATTGAGAGTAATTATGCTACAACATGAAGCTTGAGAACTGCTTCTTCAACACTAATATAAGTGTAAGATAATTTAACTGAAGCCTGATAGACTTGCTGAAATGGCCAGTCTTTTTAAAAATCAGAATAGAAGTATCCATTCAGATTTATTTATTATTGTTTGCTTTCCTCATAGTATGCATCCCTCTTTATTTTATCCTAAAGTATGTAATGTAAATCATTTTCTAAAACAATATGATTTTCTAAGCAGTTTTTATGTAATTCTATAAGAAAGCTTCAACTAACAGTCATTTATAGTTGTTAGCATTCATTTTTCTTATATTAGGACTAAACTATTAGTATTTTATAAATAATGTATATGTATTCTTGAATGCCATTTCATGTATTTAGAGTAGATAATATGTACATTCTCTGTTAGATAAATCCAAATTAGATGACTCACATACGTCCTTTTAATCCCATCATTAAATATATGTAAAGAAGTGGCATGAAATGTTCTTACTCCTATTGCTCTCTTGAGTACCACTATTGCTAATATTTTCTAAAGGGTATGAATGAACTTTCTATATATCATTTCAATTATTACTACATTGTCAAGAATGAAAAGCTACACGATGCAATGTATTGGTAGCATTACAGATTACAACTTTATTTACTAATCTGTCCTATTCATCAAAATGAATAAAACCTAATTATCTAATCTATCTAAAGTGTATTTGCTTTGGCTGCCTACTCTGTATAGTCAGCTCTCTTGGCTTCAAGTATCAAATTAATGATTAGTGAAAATTCACCTTTTAATTAATACTTATATTAACATTGTTATATTCAACTTTGGATAGATTTATTCCCTGATTTAGAAATTTATTTATAAAAAGTTACATCTAATATGGAACAATGGTAACGGTGTATGTAGGGGGGGGGCGGGTAGGGGATGTGCTGAAATATTTTTTTTCTTCCCAATTTTCAGTGCACTTGTATACAGTTTGGATTTTGTGAGAATGGTATCAATTATTCCACAAAAGGTCCAGCATCATATAAAGGGATTGCACAATCAAATTCTTTATGCCAATTTAGATCTCAAGGTTACAGTCATGCCAGAGCCCACAAACTGGAGACTCCATCTTCTTCAATATATGCAATCTTCAAAGAACAAACACTTTCAAACCAAAATCCTTATGCCAACCTATATGTTATCTTTAAAATCTAATGTAAATGTAGATGTAATGTAAAATCTACATCTCTCTTCTGCCAAAACTTCAAATGGAAGGGAACAAATCTTGCAAGATGCCCTCTCTATTGAAAGGTAATGCAGTCTTCATCTGAGAAAGAAGTTATTTGCTAATAGTCAATTGTAGAAATCTATTTTAACAAGTAACCAAGTTAGATTAAACTATCTCTAAATACTCAAAGAGACCCACTCACATACTTGTAATTGACCTTTGGGGATAAGTCTTTCCACTTCTCCGTGTTTTTGTGGTTCAGGAGATCTCCTTACCATTTATTCCAGCAATATAAATAACATTTGTTTATGATTTAAGTGAGCAGTCAAACCTTTCTGAAGACTATCAGGTATTTTTTTTCCAATTCTTTTTTATATTATGTGCATTTATTTTATGGCTCATCAAATCCATGCATTTGTTATAACAAAATAGACACAGACTATTTTTATTATTTATTTATTTTTAATTACTACATATGATTTTGCAATGATGCAGAAGAAATACTGCTAACAAAAACATTCAGTTTGGTTATAGTATATGTGTATGTTTCAAGAAAAAAAGAGTGGCATAAAAGTTTTAGTATATAATTGGTTTTATTGTTCTACATATTTTTATTTTTATTCTTTAAAAAAAAAAAAAAAGGAAAGTTTTGAGGAATTTCCCTGAAAACAAAAGCAAAATAATCCTAATATAGTTATTAAAAATAGTTTCTAGTATTGCTTTCAGCTATATTATTCTGAGGGAAAAGCTGGTGAATAAATAACACTTTCAGCTTGTAAGGAACATAACTGTTATCTTCCAGAAGTTCTCAATATCACAAAAATTATGCTTACAAGTTCATTCTCTGTGATAAAGAAAAAGATAGGAGCTATGTGATATGTATGTATAGGTCCTCTATCAAAACACTTTCTAGATAAACAACATTAAATGTTAAAATGTCTTTGTAAAGATTGGATAACAAGCTCTTAGATGATTAAGGCTCATTTTCAGTATGTTCCCAGTTATCATCAATATATATGCCTTTAGTTTGCAATAGTATCTTCTTCCACACTACCAATCACAATTTCAAAATATATTTCTGCTCATGTTGTCTTTTTTGAAAGACTTATCAAAAGAGCCATGAATCCAATGTAAGATTAAAGATAAGAAAGCTGTGCTTACACATTTTAAATAAGTAAATGATTAGGTTAATAAGTTACTGATGATTGAAATATCATCAATGGAATAACTAAAATATTTTATGGAATAAGAATATTAAATTTTGGCTGAAGGTTACATGCTTATTATTCCTTTAATTGTTTAATATGATACATTTTATTTCTGTTCAGATAAGTCATCCTTGTTTATCTACACTTGTAATATGTTTTACTCTATAATGTTTATATTGTATGATATTGTAATGTTTTGTCCACACTATAGATGGTGGTTTGCTGAAATGGAAAAGGAAAATCTGAATGCCACAGTAACTTACTTTATTCTATGTGGTTTTTCATATAACATTCCAGTCCAGATCTTTCTTTTTCTTGTGTTTTCACTCATTTATGCAATAACATTAATGGGGAATATTGTCATCATAATGGTAATAAAGAACTGTAGTCATCTTCAAAATCCCATGTACTTTTTCCTGAGTCACCTTTCTTTTCTGGATATTTGCTATTCCTCAGTTACAGTCCCTAAAGTTCTCCTCAATTTTTTCAATGGTCAAATCATTTCCTATAATAAATGCATTACTCAGATGTTTTTTATCCTTCTAACAGGTAGCGCAGAAGTATTTATTCTTACAGCAATGGCTTATGACCGATACATTGCCATACATAATCCACTTCATTATATAGAAACAATGAATGTATTATTTTGTAAACAGTTAATGGGAAGTGCTTGGACAACTGGATTATTATATGCTATTGTAAATACTGCACCTGTACTGAAGCTAGAATTCTGTGGTCCAAATATTATCAGACATTTCTCTTGTGAATTTCCATCTCTTCTTGCCTTGTCTTGCACTGAAACCACAGCAAGTAAAATAATGTTCTCTGTTACTGGTGGCATAGCTGGGATGTTCACATTTTCACTTACTCTAGTGTCCTATATCAATATTTTCATCACAATCCTGAAGATGAATTCAGCAGAAGCTAGGAAGAAAACCTTTTCCACCTGCAGTTCTCATCTCATTGTGGTGGCTTTATTCTATGTGACTGGCTACTTTCGGTATCTGAGACCCAACTCAATCTCTTCAGTTGTTATGGATGAACTCTCCTCTGTACAATATAGCATTTCTACACCCATGTTAAACCCAATCATCTACAGTCTGAAGACTAAAGAAATAAGGGAAGCCATTAAACAGCTTCTGAATATTAAGCAAGTGAACCAATGAATATCAATCTATTACAAGCGTTTCTTTTCTTTATCTGAAATTGTTCACATAATTCTGAATAAATTCATTTCTGTTTAGGTTACAAAAACTGTTTTCATTTAAAAGTTTCTCTTTTCTTTTTCTTTTTCTTTTCTTTTCTTTTCCTTTCCGTTTCTTTTTCTTCCCTTCCTCTGTTATTTTTAGGCCCATAAACAGGCCTATCAATAAAGAATTAACTGAAAAATGTGTGTGTTTGTGTGTATATATAAATGATAGATAGATTTTGTGTGTGTGTGTAATTTAGAGAAAAATGAGATTATGAAATTACAAAAACAGGCATAAAAACAAAACCTCATAATTTATTAATTCTGCCACATTTTCTGCTATATACATCTGACTGATGATTCCTCTTTAGTTGGGAAGGAACTCATTGAGGTTATATAGATTGTTTTCCAAATCCATCTCCACTGGTAAATTTCTTTAGTCAGATCCTTCATTATATGACCATTAAGTACAGTTTTGTTAGTTGCTGATTAGTAAAATAAGTAAATAAATATGTTCCCATGTCTCTCAGTGGGCTGATTTCTTAGGATCTTGGTTTACTTTATATCACCCTAACTATACCAAGAGTCAAGAGTGGAGGATCAGTTTTTATCTCCAAAGTATAATCCTACATTCATAGCAGGACAATACCTATGCAAATCATCCATACGTATTGGTAATAATATTATGAAAATCTATATCTAGTCATGTTCCTCATGAAAACAATAGAGCCTTTCAATCCTCCCTACTACTTTCATATAGCTATATCCCACAAATGTCCTATATCTCTTGGGGGTTGCTCCTCATTCATATTTGACTTGGTATATAACCATCTCTTGATACTGAACACATTGTATTCACTTTGGAATGAATATTTTATTTATTTATTTATTTTTATTTATTTTGATTAGTCAATCGCTTACAAGATAATAGGTATAAGTATAGTTATGATATATATTTGTTCAGTAGTGTAATAAGAGAGAAATTGTTTTACTTAAAACAGTAATAGATGTTCATGTTTCTGATAAAAATTGCTAGCTTTGCTAGGAAAATATAAAATACTGTATATTTTCCAAGGATTAATTCTGCAGGCAGCTATTAGATGGAACTTCAGCTATGAATTTCTTGTATGGCAGCAAAAATAGCCCCTTTGGTGAAATTATGTGTTTGAAGGAACAATCAAATAAAACATTACAGCTATGAAATAGCTTTCCCCTTGCTGCTGTCTTGTGATGGGGAATGTTCCAATTATATCATATATATTTTTGCTTTTCTCTTTGACTTTATCTCCTTCTTACTCACCTTTGTTTCCTACATTTATATTATTGTCAACATCTTGAATATTTACCCAGCAGAAGACAGAAATAAAGCATTTTCTACCTTCAATTCTCATCTTATTTATTCTACATACATCGTTCCTACCAAATTCATCATCCTCATTCATTTGTATCAACATTTTCAATCCAATTGAATCCCAGGGGTGGGATTCAATTTTTTTAACAATCGGTTCTGTGGACGTGGCTTAGATGGTGGGCATGGCTTGGTGGTCATGTTATTGGCTGGGTGTGACCAACTCAATATCACTCACATCGAGGCATGCATCTCCTCGCCTGGCCTTTCACGACTGTGGGGATGCTGCAACAGTTGTAAATGTGAAAAATGATCATAAGTCACTTTTTTCAGTGCCATTGTAACTTTGAATGGTCACTCCACACAAGCAAAGTACCAGCAAAGGAGGGGAAAAAAACTCTAGAGAAGTTCCTGAGACAGGAAGTCTAGTCCTGCCAAGAATGTAATAAGGGTTAACGGAGAGGCAGTTTCTGTAAGCAACACCAGAATGTTTCCTTCCTGCCTGCCTTACAGGATTAGGCCAGTAATTTCTTCTAACAACTGGTTCTCCGAACTGCTTAGAATGTTAACAACCGGTTCTAGCCAATAGGTGCGAACCGGTAGAATCCCATCCCTGAACATAGCATTTCTATACCTATGTTCAACTCAGTTATCTACAGCCTGAAAAATAAAGAGATGAAGGAAGCCATTCACAAACTAATGTATTTATTTTACCAAAAATGAGCCATTGTTAGAGAAAAAAATGTATTATTATTATTACTCTTAGTTATAGCATTTCATATACTCTGTATTAGACAAAACCATAACAATATTCTTCTGAATTATTATATTTTATTAAATAAGAGAAGTACTCATTTATTTTCTCATATTAAATTCTCTATGATGACTTTCTCAATTTCTCAATATTAAAAAAAGTCTAATACACTGCAGAAAATACACTTTAAATAAATAATATATAATAATTTCAACATATGTTATAACAGTTGAACAAATTATATCAAATATTTATTCATGTTTTAAAAACTATGAACTGTTAATTTCAATTTTTTTTCACATTTGCAAGCCTTACTGATATTGATGAATTGTCGATGGAAAATCAAACCATGATTACAGAATTTATACTCTTGGGACTTTCAAGTAATCCTGAAATGCATATGATTCTTTTCTTTATATTTTTAATTATATACACAACAACAGTATTAGGAAACATTTTGATAATATTGATAATTAGGACTGAACATGGCTTTTATACTCCTATGTTCTTCTTTCTAGTCATCTAGCCTTCGTTGACATTTGCTACTCAACAGTCACTGTCCCAAAGATGATGGCAAAATGTATAGGAAACCAAAAAGATGCATTGGTAGGATGCATTGTGCAAATCTTTTCCATTATTGATTTTGCTTGTGTAGATTTTTCTCTGCTTTCAGTAATGGCATATGATCACTATTTTGCAATATGCAACCTGTTACATTATTATACTACGTTATTACATTACATTATTCAACAATTATGAGAAAACAAACATGCAGACAGTTGGTGGGAGGATTCTGGATAATGAGATTCTTAACTGCTTTGATCAATACTTTACCTTTGAAACATTTGAGAGGTTTTTTTTTTTTTTTGATTCCTTCAGTCAATCACTACACCTGTGAACTTCCTGTGATCTTGAGCTTGTCATGTAGCCAGACTTTTAATAATTATATGTTGTTGATTGACACAAGCACTATTTTTGTTTTTCACCCTTGTTTCTTATTGTTCTGTCTTTCGTTTATATTATTTCTTCTGTTTGCAAATTCACTCAGCAAAATGCAGGAACAAAGCCTTCTCCACAAGCAGTTCACATCTCATTACAGTTTGCATGTTTGCATGTTTATTTCCAGTTGTTTTCCAAAATCTGAATCCAAATTTTAAATCTCCTACAGATCTGGAAAAAGTTATCTTTGTCCAAGATTTATTGATATTGGAACTTTAAAATTTGAATGAGTGAAAAAAAGCCAGAAAAAAAGAAAAAGAATTGACTTTGAATACAGTGAGAAGGGAATTGTTTATATATATATTTCTTTCAACCCAGACAAGTTATCAAATGTGAAAGATGAGTAGGAAATGAAAGTCAAGTTTGTAATGGAAATGTGTTAACCTGGAATCATGCTGTTCACTGAAAAAATATTTTTTTTCTTCTGTAATATGTGAAAATTGAATAAAACTTTTTTTAAAAAAAGATGAGGTTTTATCAATCCATTCTTAAGTTAGCAGAAATTTAAAAGGACATGAGAGTTGTTCCTCATTGCTGATTTTTATTTGTCCCTACTGCCTGCGTTCAAAGACATTGTCAGTCACTTGCAAATTAATAAGTGACATCTTTGAGATGATCTTTGAGATTGGACTACCATTTGTCAGAAATAGTGTAGGGTCTCCTGTTTGGGCAGTGGGTTGGACTAGATGACCTACAAGATCCTTTCAAATCTGCTAATCTGATTCTTCAATAATGTAGAAATGGTGGGGTTGAGGGGAAGGGATAATAGAAATACTATTATAGTTCCCAGTATCCTAGGCATTTCCCTTATGTAGTGGATTTTATTTATTATTCCACCAATCTTGATGGACTCTGGATAGATAGCAACAAAATAAAATATTCAATTTTTTAAAAAATGCTAATGGCAACTAAAGCTAAATAAGTAAAATGCTAAAAGTACAGAGAGAACCAAAGCCTGTAAATGCAAAATGACTTTAGTCTATTTATGAAAAAAAAAAAAAGCAGGGTGGGGATTATTTGTGCCTCAAATGCACAAATGAATTGTATATTCTATCAGTCATCATTAAGATTTTTAAAAACAAGCATGTATATTAAAAATTATTATGTACTTGACAAACAGAATGTTTAGTAATATAAAATAATGAATATTTTTGCAAGATTTTAAAAAGATAATTTAAACTAAACATGCTGGATTGCAATACATTTTCTATTGTTTTTTAACTGAGACAATTAAGGGTTCTCTCCTTAAATATCCACGTATAATGTTAAGTCAGCTATATACCTTAAGGAGTTTTCTGGAAAAACAGTATGCATATTCACACATGCACCTCCCCCCACATTGCACACAGGCACAGACTTAATGGAAAAAAGAAGTATGCGTGGGAAAAGTTGCTGTTTAAATGTTTTCCATACAGAGTTCATAATGAGATTTTATGGGGAAAGATGCAATACAGGATATTATACAGTAAAACCTCATTTAATTCATAATCATTTTAGAAACAAAATGATTTACATAAACATTTATTTTATTTATTTATTTATTATTTGTTTTGATTTGTCAATCACTTACAAGATAATAGGTATAAGTATATACATAGTTATGAATACATGAAATGGGTACATATGAGAAAAATAAAAGAAACAATAGGACAGGGACGGTAGGCACATTGGTGCGCTTATGCACGCCCCCTACAGACCTCTTAGGAAAGAGGTGAGGTAAATAGTAGACAGTCTAAGTTTAAAGTTTTGGGGGTTTGGGGAAGAAACCACAGAGTCAGGTAGAGTATTCCAGACATTGACCATTCTGTTGCTGAAGTCATATTTCCTGCAATCAAGTTTGGTGCAATTAACCTTAAGTTTGTATCTATTGTGTGCTCTTGTATTGTTATGGTTGAAGTTGAAGTATTCATTGACAGGTTAGTCATTGCAATGTATGATTTTATATACTATACTTAGATCAGACCGAAGACGGCATAATTCAAGGTTTTCTAGGTCTAGAATTTCAAGTCTGGTGGCATAAGGGTTAGGGTTAGGGTTACAATGAGTAGAGGAGTAGAGTAGGGTAGAGGAGTAGAAGAGTAGAGGAGTAATGCTGACTAATATTACATTAGACATCTTTTCTCATATTCTATCTTTATCAGTCTGTCAATATAAGAAAAAAATGCCCAGTGAATTTATCTTGCCTCATTTAAAAAAAAGCAAAATTCTATATAGATTAAAAGGGAATGTACTTATAGGTAGTCAAAATATCTGTTTTTCATTTTTGCAGTCTTTTCTTTAGAAAAGGAACCTGTATTAAGTAATTGAGAGGAGAAGTTTTTAATACTATTATGCTATAGCAGACTATAATATGTAATAGGGATATTACAGTATATTACAATATAAAGGTGGATGAAGTTCTTATTAAGTCTTTATTCATCTTTATACTATTAATGTGAAATCTAATCTGCACATATGGAGAAAAGCCCTCTGCCCTTTTGCAGTTTACAGTGGACTAAAAATAAAAAAATGGTACAATATATATATACTGTGAAAAATAATGCATGAGAAGTAACATGATTAATATGTAGAATGGTATATAGGTAGCACCCGAGAGAACAATTTCCCAAGTGTATTCCAACAATGACTTCATCTAGAATCCTGAAGGAACAATTTCAGTTTGGGCTGAATGGTATCAGAGGTATTCCTACACTTCAATTTTTTTGTTTAATTAAATGATAAACATTACTTCGATTATTTAGGTTCTCTGTTACTCTTGTTAGGATAACACAGCATTCTTTACATACCTACATATGTACATACATACATACATACATACATACATACATACATACATACATTCTCTAAAAGAGCTTTCTGCCTGATTACTGCAACTTTTAGACAGTTTCAAGTTCTAAAGACAAATAAACTTTAATAAATACAAGCAGTTTTCTACCTGTGATCATAATTGAGGAATATACTTGCCTCTGAGTTCTGCTTTCAATGGGTTCATTACTTGGAACACTGACATACAGTTATAGATCATGCCAGTTTTAAGTGTGTCATCACATAACCATGCTCAATTCAACAACCTTTTTTAACAGAAGTCATTAGATGAACATGCAGTTGCAAAGTGAATACCACATTTCTCAAGTATGCACTGCAGTTATTAAATGAAATCAGTGCCGCAATGGGAACCTTTTGCTGAAACTGGAAGTAAGCACCAGTTTCTGGGACATAAAATTGTAACTAAGGGATGCTATAAACAGCTATAATTGTGGGCCAGTTTCCGAATGCCAAAATGAGATCATGTGACCAATGGGGCAGACAGGATGTTCTGACCCAGCTTTCACAACCCTCACTCAACAGCCTACTGGTGAGGAAAATACCCTTTTTATTTAGAAAAGCAAGAATTCACGGCATTCACTGACAAAGCCCAAGGGCACACATCATAGGTGATTCACAAGCCATAACCAACTCTGAGTTCCCTGCAGGAAGCCTCAATTAGAACTTCAATCCCAATACAAAGAGTCCTGGTCAACCTGGTTAGTGGCAAGGAAATCCTGGCAAAGAATCCACCAGAGGGAACTCTTCTGGAGCATGAACGGATGCCTCCAACAACCATGCCTCCCACATCCCTCCTCCTTATAGCTCAGCCAGGGAGGGGCTTGTTAATGTCTCCTTCTTTTCCTCAATAGCTCTCAGGCCCTCAGTCCTGTGTTGCTGTCCTCTCCTCACTTCTCTGTGCACACATGCATCTGGGACAGGGCCCAGCTGTTCCTTCTCCTCACTCAGCTCAGGCCCTAAAAACAGCTGTCTCTCCACGTGCCGATAGACCCTGCTCTGCATCTGGCTTTGAGAACTCCTGCTCTCAGAGCCTTATGCTGGCTCCGATGGAACCCAGGCACCCCCTCCATCTCCTCTGACTCATCTGACTCAACTGCCATCTCCACTGGCAGTCGATGAACCACGACACTGGGTCACAATTACCTTTGGGAGAATGTCTTATTCAAATGGTCACTAAATGACTGCTCATAAATTGAGGCTTAAATACAAGAAGAGCAAGTTAATGATATTGCTGCCATATATTGTTAGTGGTTTCAATATACATTATAACAGTGACCCTAAACATTTTGGGACTGATGGTCATACTTGAAATTTTGAGAATAACTCATAGACACAGAAAAAGAGATCCATGGAAATTATTGCAGCAAAAGATAATGGGAGAAAGAAAAAGTTAAGAAACTTAGCTAGCACAGGTTTACCAGGTAAAGCATTCTAAATACAGAAGTTCTTTGTATTAAGACTCCAGTGAAAAGATAATTTTGAATAGTTAGCCAGGTGTTTAGATTGTATTTGGCATTTTAATTCACTTTCCAAGTTTTTCCGAAAGACCTGAAATAAGGAGATGTTGCTTTGTTGTTGTTGTTGTTGTTGTTGTTGTTGTTGTTGTTGTTGTTGTTGTTGTTGTTGTTATTATTATTATTATTATTGTTGTTGTTGTTGTTGTTGTTGTTGTTGTTGTTGTCTTTCAATATTGAATGGGTATATAATGTTTTATTTTATGCAGAGAATGCAGTACTTCTATTAAACAAGCTTTAGCCACCAGGTAAATGTTTCTGTATTGTCTTGGGCATATTAAAAAAAAATTGTATGTTTTTTTCAGTTGGTGTCACTGTTTCTATTATGCTTATGCTGATTCTTTTGAGCTAATATATTACAGTGTATTTAGCTGTTTATTTAATTCTATATTTTACTATTTTGACTAATTTATACACTGCTCAGTGTATAAATCTATTGTGGTTTCAAGGTATACCTACTATATATTAGAACTATTTTTTCCCATTTCTTCAAGAATGTTATTCTCTTCTGACATCTAATCCCACCTTCAACACCTTAGGCATCCTAACTGTAAGATTGCATTATCATTACTATTACCACCACCACCTGCATCATCAACATTATTGTTAAACTTAGTGTGATGGGAATACAAGTGTTGAAGCTGTCTTGCAAGACATCTTTTAGAGATTCTGTCTTTAGTAAAATAGCACAAACATGCTTGGAATACAGGTAGTCCTCGACTTGTGACCACAGTTGAAGCCAAATTGAGGCCAAACTTTTTAAGTGAGATATTGTTAAGTGAGTTTTGCCCCAATTTTATGACTTTTTTTTTGCTATAATTGTTAAATGAATCACCACAGTTGTTAATATTAGTAAAACAATTGGTAAGTGAATCTGACTTCTCCATTGACTTTTCTTGTCAGAAGGCTGCAAAAAGTGATCACATGACCCTAGGACACTGCAACCATCTTAAATATGAGTCAGTTGCCAAGCATTTGAAGTTTGATCACATGATTATGGAGATGCTGCAATGATAGTAAATGTAAAAACAGTCATAAGTCACTTTTTTCAGTGCCGGTTTAACTTCAAACAGTCACTAAATAAACTGTGGTAAGTTGAGGAGTACTTGTAAAATCCAACTTTGGTTGCACTTATGGATACTGGATACAATGTGTAAAAGAGATTGCTAATTTGTCATTATTTAAAGTAGTGCTACTACTAAATATTGCAACAAGCTAAAAAAAGCATGGGTGACACTCTAAGTAGGCCTTTAAGTAACCTTCATCTGAGATGGTGATTTTCTCATATTCTATCTTTATCAGTCTGTCAATATAAGAAAAAAATGTCCAGTGAATTTCTCTTGCCTCATTTTAAAAAAAGCAAAATTCTATATAGATTAAAAGGGAATGTACTTATAGGTAGTCAAAATATCTGTTTTCCATTTTTGCAGTCTTTTCTTTAGAAAAGGAACCTGTATTAAGTAATTGAGAGGAGAAGTTTTTAATACTATTATGCTATAGCAGACTATAATATGTAATAGGGATATTACAGTATATTACAATATAAAGGTGGATGAAGTTCTTATTAAGTCTTTATTCATCTTTATACTATTAATGTGAAATCTAATCTGCACATATGGAGAAAAGCCCTCTGCCCTTTTGCAGTTTACAGTGGACTAAAAATAAAAAATGGTACAATATATATATACTGTGAAAAATAATGCATGAGAAGTAACATGATTAATATGTAGAATGGTATATAGGTAGCACCCGAGAGAACAATTTCCCAAGTGTATTCCAACAATGACTTCATCTAGAATCCTGAAGGAACAATTTCAGTTTGGGCTGAATGGTATCAGAGGTATTCCTACACTTCAATTTTTTTCTTTAATTAAATGATAAACATTACTTTGATTATTTAGGTTCTCTGTTACTCTTGTTAGGATAACACAGCATTCTTTACATACCTACATATGTACATACATACATACATACATACATACATACATACATACATACATACATTCTCTAAAAGAGCTTTCTGCCTGATTACTGCAACTTTTAGACAGTTTCAAGTTCTAAAGACAAATAAACTTTAATAAATACAAGCAGTTTTCTACCTGTGATCATAATTGAGGAATATACTTGCCTCTGAGTTCTGCTTTCAATGGGTTCATTACTTGGAACACTGACATACAGTTATAAATCATGCCAGTTTTAAGTGTGTCATCACATAACCATGCTCAATTCAACAACCTTTTTTAACAGAAGTCATTAAGTGAACATGCAGTCACAAAGTAAATACCACGTTTCTCAAGTATGCACTGCAGTTATTAAATGAAACCTGTTGTAGAGCGGCAGCAGATACTGAGACGGACACAGGCTTGACTTTTTAAAAAGCTTTATTCATTTGAATAAAGGGTTGCCGTGGCTGCCGGGGCTAACTGGCAGTCAGCTGGTGGCAACAGCTGATGCCGTTTGACAGCTCCTTTTATAGCCGGCTGTCAAACGGCATCAGCCAATGGGAGCAGTCGGCACTCCCACCCGGGCGGCGGACCTGAGTGAGGACCGCCGTCAGTCTCTGAACACAACACTCCTTTCCCAGGAGCATGCGTAGTCCTGCAACCAGGAAGGCCGCCTTCGCTCGCGACTGGATCGCCGCAGTCCTAGGGACTTGCTTGCTTGCGAAGAGTCTCTCGCCTCCAGGGTTTCGCTGGGAGCTCGACGTTGGCCCGCTGAAGCCCTCGCCCGTGTGTCCGGCTGCTGTCCAGGTAGGTCCCTCCGATTGGCTCGCTGTGGGGACGGCTCAGGTTTCGGCGGGTAGACCGGATCGTCTGGCGGGGAACTGTTTGCGACCACTGGGTAGACTGGTTCGTTCGGCAGGTAGGCTTCCACAGGCGGCTGGTAGACCAGCGCGTCTGGTGGGTTGGCTTCAGCATGCGGCTGGTAGACCGGTGTGTCTGGCAGCCCCTGGGAGTCAATGGCAGCTCTTTCCCAATGCCTCCTTAACTGGTCGATGTGCCAGTGCCATACTCGACCATCCTCCAAAAGGATCCTGTAGGACTTGGGCCCTGTAATTGAAACTATTTGCCCTGGCATCCTACATAAACCAGGTCTTGCAGGGTGAATCCCCTGGCATGGCTGTCAGAGCCTAGAGGGGTGCCTGGGGCATAACGGGGGTGCAACCTGTCCAGGGTGGTCCTAAGGCATCTGCCCATCAATACTTCTGCAGGTGACTTGTTGGTGGTGGTGCATGGAGTAGAATGCTGGGTGAGCAAGTAAGTGGACAGTTTGGAGTGCCAATCTGCTTGGTCAAACCTTGCCAAGGCTTCCTTTACAGACCTAACAGCCCTCTCAGCCATCCCATTGCTTGCAGGGTGAAAAGGGGCTGTTAAGGGCGTGCCTTATGCCCAGATTGGCTGCGAAAACTTCAAACTCACAAGAGGTGAACTGGGGGCCATTATCTGATATCAAGGTGTCAGGGAGGCCATGCATGACAAACAGTCTGGTCAGGGCTCTTGTGACCACCAGCGTAGTTGTGGAGGGAAGCAAGGCTACATCAATCCATTTAGAGAATGAGTCTACTATGACTAAAAAGGTCCGCCCATGCACTGGGCCAGCCAGGTCAATATGCAGCCGGGACCAAGGGGCTCCAGCATCCTCCCACTGAGTTGGGGCAGCTGCTGGTAGTGCTGACCTAGTCGCCTGGCATGGCTGGCACATGCTTACCCAGCTGGAGATTCGGGCATCCATGCCTGGCCACCACACGTAGCTGCGAGCCAGAGCCTTCATCCTCACGATGCCAGGGTGGCCTTCGTGCAGGGCTTTTAAAATTAGCTCTTGTAGTGTAGTGGGGATGACCACTCTTGTCCCCCCTAGTAAGCAACCCTGCAGTGAAGATAACTCTTGCCTGTGGGTCTTGAATGGTAGCAATTCAGGGGTGTACTGAATTTCAGGCCACCCCCTTCCCACCCAGTCCAGGACTTGGGAGATTACCTTGTCCCTTCTGGAGTGGGCAGCAATATCCTCAGCTGAGATGGGCAGGTTGAGTTCGTTGCAATCAAAAATGGCGTGGATGGGCGCGGGGTCTTCCACTGGTACTGGTAGAGGGCATTTGCTGAGGGCATCTGCATGGCACAGGTTCTTTCCCGGGCAATGTACCAACTTATATGAGTAGGCAGCTAGGAACAGGGTCCATCTGGTCATCCGCGGGGATAGTACCTGTGGGGTTTGCTTGTCTCCTGCTAAAAGGCCTAAAAGTGGCTTGTGATCTGTTATAAGCTCAAAGTAATGACCATAAAGGAATTCGTGGAATTTTTTGATAGCAGCAAGTGCTGCTAAGGCTTCCTTATCAATTTGACTATAGTTTCTTTCTGCTGCAGAGAAGGTTCTTGAGAAGAAGGCAATTGGGGCCTCAGAGCCATTTGGCAGCCTATGGCTGAGTACTGCCCCCACGCCAAAGGGGGAAGCGTCTGCAGCCAAAACCAGGGGAAGCTGTTGGTTAAATTGGATTAGTACTGCATTTGAAGTTAGCAAAGATTTGACTGCTTGGAAAGCATTAGCTTCTCTTTGTCCCCAGTGCCAGGGAGCTTTCTTATCTAAGAGTCTATGTAAAGGTTCAGCTATAGACACCTTGTGAGGAAGGAAAGCTGCGTAGAAATTCAGAAGCCCTAAGAAAGCTTGTAGTTCCGTTTTGTTGGAGGGTGTGGGTGTGGGTGCATCATGGATGGCCCTGACTTTTGATTCTATAGGATGTATTCCAGAGGCGTCAATTCAATAACCTAGGAAGTCGACTTGCTTAGTGGCAATGGTGCACTTGTCTTTCTTGAGTTTTAACCCATGCTGCCTGAAACAGTCAAGAACTGACCTGACCCTAAGTAATAATTGTGTTTTGTTGGTGGCAGAGACCAAAATGTCATCAAAGTATGGGACTATGCCTGGGAGTCCTTGGAGAATCCTCTCCATAAGAGACTGAAAGATACCAGGGGCCACACTAACTCCAAATTGTAAACGCTTACACCTAAAAGCGCCCCTGTGGGTAACTATTGTTTGCAAATCAGCAGTATGTTTGTCTACAGGAAACTGCTGATATGCTTGTGACATATCTAGCTTTGTGAAAATTGTACCTGGCTCAAAAGAGTGCAACAGGTGTTGGATTATGGGGACTGGGTATGCACTAATTTGGAGGAAACGATTGAGGGACGTTTTATAGTCTGCACAGATTCGCACGCTGCTGTCTTTTTTAAGAGGGGTGACTATGGGTGTCTCCCACTTTGCGAAATCTACTTGCTCTAGTACCCCTTGCTTAATTAGTTTGTCTAGTTCTGAATCCAATTTAGGGCGAATGGCAAAAGGGACTCTACAAGGTTTTAAATGAATGGGGGTAGCTTGTGGGCCTACATCAAATGAGATAGGGGTACTGGAGTAACACCCCAGCTCATCACTAAAAACATCAGCGTAGTCCCTAAATAGGGTGTCTACTTCAGTAGTCACAACAGAGTGAATCCCAGTTACACTAAGGCCAAGAGCAGGGAACCAATCTAACCCAAACAAGCTAGGAAGGGCACCATCTACAACTACCAGAGGCAAGTGGCCTCTAAAGTTCTGGAATTGAATTAGGAACTTGCCTTTCCCCAGGACTGGAATGGTCTTCCCCTGATAGTCTTGAAGAGTCAGGTGGCAGTTGAGCAGCTTCTTCTTGGACAGTGTAGGGAGCAGCTTCTTCAGGGTGGCCCAAGAGATGATAGAGAGGGCAGACCCGGTGTCCACCTCCATCCGGCAAGGCTTACCTTCTAAAAAGACAAAAATACTTATTTTGTTAGACCCAGCGGTGGTATTGTCTGAGTGGTAACAGGTATAGCAATCTTCAACTTGCCTTTGGAAGGAGGAAGTGGCTTGCGGTCTTTGAGGGAAGGTTTTTTCAGCTTGGCAAACCCTAGCTATGTGGCCTTTTTTCTGGCAGTTCAGGCAGATGGCATTTCTGAATCTGCATGCTGACCTGAGATATACCCCCCCACAGCTCAGACAATTGGGTTGCTGTCTGGTTGCTGGGTTGATGTTTTTCCTTGGCATCTCTGGGGGGGGGTCTTGGTTGCCTGAGACGGTTTACGTCAAGAGGTTCCTCCTCTAGGGAAACCTCATCAAAATGAATGGTAGAGCTTCCTTGTCTCATGGGGTTCCCTTGAATCTCAGCTGCTGACAGCTCAGATAGCTCAGCAGCCTGAGCTTCTTCTATGGCTAAGGCTAGAGTTAAGTCCTTTTGTGCTAATAAACGCCTCTGGAGCTTTAGGTCTCTAACCCCAGCTACGATTTGGTCAAGCAGCATGTCTTCCAGATAATCCCTAAAGCCACAGTGTATGGCAGCTGACCTTAAGGCTGCCATATACTGACTAACGGTCTCCCACTCAGCCTGAACTCTCCTTCTAAAAGCCAGCCTTCTAGCTCTTTGAGAGGGCTTGGGGGAGTAGTGGTTAGACAGGATTCCCTGCAACTCCTCCCAGGGAATAGCCTTCACAGAGCGCGGGGATACTAGCGCCGAGGCTGTATCAAAAACAGCAGCTTAGGAAATAGGATCTTTTCCTCAGGTCGGTGGTTTCTGTCAGGTCAATCGCGTTTAGGAAACACTCGAACTGGTTCATATACGACTCCCACGTCTCGGCTGTCGGCTGGAAGGGAGGGAATGTCGAGTTTGAAGCCATTGTGAAGTGGCAGTGTCGGTCTCCTCAGCTGAGGGAGCTTTAAATTCGTGCTTTTAGAAAAGCGGTTGCAGCTGTGCCTGTCAGGCGGCGTCAGACTCCTCAGCTGGGGAGTTTTGAACTTCGCGCTTGTGGAGAGCGTCAGTGGCAGTGACGTTATTCAGCTCTCAGCGGCTTCGGCTCTTTTTGACAGTGACTGTGCTCAGCTGTCCTCACCTGGTTGTCTCTTATCGCATCCCATCCTCGTCGCCAGTGTTGTAGAGCGGCAGCAGATACTGAGATGGACACAGGCTTGACTTTTTAAAAGACTTTATTCATTCGAATAAAGGGTTGCCGTGGCTGCCGGGGCTAACTGGCAGTCAGCTGGCGGCAACAGCTGATGCCGTTTGACAGCTCCTTTTGTAGCCGGCTGTCAAACGGCATCAGCCAATGGGAGCGGTCGGCGCTCCCGCCTGGTCAGCGGACCTGAGTGAGGACCGCCATCAGTCTCTGAACACAACAAAACCAGTGCCGCAATGGGAACCTTTTGCTGGAAACTGGAAGTAAGCACAGTTTCTGGGACATAAAATTGTAACTAAGGGATGCTATAAACAGCTATAATTGTGGGCCAGTTTCTGAATGCCAAAATGAGATCATGTGACCAATGGGGCAGACAGGGTGTTCTGACCTAGCTTTCACAACCCTCACTCAACAGCCTACTGGTGAGGAAAATACCCTTTTTATTTAGAAAAGCAAGAATTCACGGCATTCACTGACAAAGCCCAAGGGCACACATCATAGGTGATTCACAAGCCATAACCAACTCTGAGTTCCCTGCAGGAAGCCTCAATTAGAACTTCAATCCCAATACAAAGAGTCCTGGTCAACCTGGTTAGTGGCAAGGAAATCCTGGCAAAGAATCCACCAGAGGGAACTCTTCTGGAGCATGAACGGATGTCTCCAACAACCATGCCTCCCACATCCCTCCTCCTTATATCCCAGCCAGGGAGGGGCTTGTTAATGTCGCCTTCTTTTCTTCAATAGCTCTCAGGCCCTCAGTCCTGTGTTGCTGTCCTCTCCTCACTTCTCTGTGCACACATGCATCTGGGACAGGGCCCAGCTGTTCCTTCTCCTCACTCAGCTCAGGCCCTAAAAACAGCTGTCTCTCCACGTGCCGATAGACCCTGCTCTGCATCTGGCTTTGAGAACTCCTGCTCTCAGAGCCTTATGCTGGCTCCGATGGAACCCAGGCACCCCCTCCATCTCCTCTGACTCATCTGACTTAACTGCCATCTCCACTGGCAGTCGATGAACCACAACACTGGGTCACAATTACCTTTGGGAGAATGTCTTATTCAAATGGTCACTAAATGACTGCTCATAAATTGAGGCTTAAATACAAGAAGAGCAAGTTAATGATATTACTGTCATATATTGTTAGTGGTTTCAATATACATTATAACAGTGACCCTAAACATTTTGGGACTGATGGTCATACTTGAAATTTTGAGAATAACTCATAGACACAGAAAAAGAGATCCATGGAAATTATTGCAGCAGATGCAATGGGAGAAAGAAAAAGTTAAGAACCTTAGCTAGCACAGGTTTACCAGGTAAAGCATTCTAAATACAGAAGTTCTTTGTATTAAGACTCCAGTGAAAAGATAATTTTGAATAGTTAGCCAGGTGTTTAGATTGTATTTGGCATTTTAATTCACTTTCCAAGTTTTTCCCAAAGACCTGAAATAAGGAGATGTTGCTGTTTATTGTTGTTGTTGTTGTTATTATTATTATTATTATTATTATTATTATTATTATTATTATTATTATTATTATTATTATTATTATTGTTGAAGTATCTTTCAATATTGAATGGGTATATAATGTTTTATTTTATGCAGAGAATGCAGTACTTCTATTAAACAAGCTTTAGCCACCAGGTAAATGTTTCTGTATTGTCTTGGGCATATTAAAAAAAATTGTATGTTTTTTTCAGTTGGTGTCACTGTTTCTATTATGCTTATTCTTATTCTTTTGAGCTAATATATTACAGTGTATTTAGCTGTTTATTTAATTCTATATTTTACTATTTTGACTAATTTATACACTGCTCAGTGTATAAATCTATTGTGGTTTCAAGGTATACCTACTATATATTAGAACTATTTTTTCCCATTTCTTCAAGAATGTTATTCTCTTCTGACATCTAATCCCACCTTCAACACCTTAGGCATCCTAACTGTAAGATTGCATTATCATTACTATTACCACCACCACCTGCATCATCAACATTATTGTTAAACTTAGTGTGATGGGAATACAAGTGTTGAAGCTGTCTTGCAAGACATCTTTTAGAGATTCTGTCTTTAGTAAAATAGCACAAACATGCTTGGAATACAGGTAGTCCTCGACTTGTGACCACAGTTGAGGCCAAATTGAGGCCAAACTTTTTAAGTGAGATATTGTTAAGTGAGTTTTGCCCCAATTTTATGACTTTTTTTTTTGCTATAATTGTTAAATGAATCACCACAGTTGTTAATATTAGTAAAACAATTGGTAAGTGAATCTGACTTCTCCATTGACTTTTCTTGTCAGAAGGCTGCAAAAAGTGATCACATGACCCTAGGACACTGCAACCATCTTAAATATGAGTCAGTTGCCAAGCATTTGAAGTTTGATCACATGATTATGGAGATGCTGCAATGATAGTAAATGTAAAAACAGTCATAAGTCACTTTTTTCAGTGCCGGTTTAACTTCAAACAGTCACTAAATAAACTGTGGTAAGTTGAGGAGTACTTGTAAAATCCAACTTTGGTTGCACTTATGGATACTGGATACAATGTGTAAAAGAGATTGCTAATTTGTCATTATTTAAAGTAGTGCTACTACTAAATATTGCAACAAGCTAAAAAAAGCATGGGTGACACTCTAAGTAGGCCTTTAAGTAACCTTCATCTGAGATGGTGATGGAGAAAAATATTATTTATAAAACACATGTCACTTTGCAAATATTTGGTTTTGTTTTGCCAGTTGTGAAATTTTCCAACATCTTTGAACAATGACTTGTCAGTATCAAAAGTCTACAAAACCAATGTGACTGAAAAAGCAGAAGATAGTATGTGAAGAATAGGTTGTATCTGGATTAAACAGCTTCCTCATAATACTATGGCAAGTACAGGTAGGAAAAAAAAGAAGAGAAACCTCTTCACTTCTTTGAACCAATAGACAGAAAGACAGACAGACATAAAAATATGATAAGATGTTAGGGATGGATAGATGGATGTATAAGTGTAATACACACATTCACATCTATCTATCTATCTATCTATCTATCTATCTATCTATCTATCTATCTATCTATCTATCTATCTATCTATCTATCTACTGTACCTATCTATCTACTGTACCTATCTATCTATCTGTCAAGAATGGGCATATATTTTGATCTTTATGATGTTCTAGTCCTTTATTAAAAGATCATAATACTATATACCTAATGTAACAGAATGATAGAGTTGGAAGGGATCTTAGAGGTCTTCTAGTCCAACACCTCTCAGCAAGAAACCCTGTGTATTGTCAAACAGGCAACAAATGGTCAAAATGGGGAACACCCTATTAAATCCTGTACTTGTCAACAGTGGTGTCCCCCAAGGCAGCATTCTAGGACTAACTCTCTTTATACTTTACATAAATTACCTTTTTGATCATATTAAGAGCAACTGCGTTCTCTTCGCAGATGATGTAAATCTATTCAGCACCACTGACATTACTGCTACCCTTCAAAATGACCTCAACTATATGTCAGAATGGTCAAACAAATGGCAACTTCAAATTTCAACAAACAAATAAATTCTCTGTCTTACATATTGGCAAAAAAAAATATCAGAAAATAAAATACCAGCTGAATAATCAAGACCTTGTTGATCACCCCAACTATGTCAAGGACCTTGGATCATCTCTAATGATCTAAGTACTAGAACCCACTGTAACTACATAGCCAAAAAGGCATTAAGAGTTGTTAACTGAATCCTGCATAGCTTTTTCTAGTTAAGGTAATACCATACTACTAACTAGAGCATATAATACATTTGCTAGACCAATACTTGAATACAGCTCATCAGTCTAGAATCCTCATTACATAACGAATATTAATACAGTCGAGAAAGTCCAGAAATATTTCATGAGAAGAGTTCTCTACTCCTCTGCTTGTAGCAGAATACCTTATGCCATCAGACTTGAAATTTTAGACCTAGACAACCTAGAACTATGCTGCCTTTGGTGGTCAATGTCTGGAATAATCTACCTGACTCTGTGGTTTCTTCCCCAAACCCCAAAAATCTTTAACTTTAGACTGTCTACTATTGACCTCACCCCTTTCCTAAGAGGTCTGAGGGAGCGTGCATAAGTGCATCAACGTGCCTACCGTCCCTGTCCTATTGTTTCTTTTTTATTCGTATCCATTTCATGTATTCATAACCATGCTTATACATATACCTGTTATCTAATACTTGCTTGACAAATAAATAAATAAATAAATATTTCAGAAAAATGGTTATCTAATCCCTTCATAAAAACTTTCAGTGTTGGAGCATCCAGAACAAAGATTGATATTGATATATTTTGTCACCAAGTTTCATTGAAACATTCTGAATAAAAATGTATTATTCAATTCAGATAAATAAATATAATTCAAAGAAACACTTTTATTTTTCATAAGTTAAATTATCTTGTATGATCTGGTAACATATATTGTATGCTACTTAAATACAAAATAGAATTTTAAAACATGCAAGCAAAAAAAAACAGTTTAAAAAGAAGTGTTTGTTTATGTTTTTGAACACAATAAATATAAGAACCCTACTCAGTGTTCATTAATACTGAAACACGTAACACAAAATATGCATTCTGAAACCTGCTACCCCAACTCAGATGATACTTTGTGGTAAGCATGGCACCTTCGCTACAAAAGTAAGTAGGAAAATCATAGGCATAAATGACTGTACGAGTGAGGATCCTTTTTTTGAGTTAAATAATATACAGAGCTCTATATTTCATAGTACTACAAAGAGAAAAATATTAAGCATCTATAAGCATTTCCAAATATTTACTTTCTGTGTAAGTTTCAGAATTATTAAATTCACATATAGAGAAATAAATACAGTCATTATACATGTACAACAGAAGAATCTGAATAGAATTTAGAGATACAAATATATAAAATGAGAAACTATTCTATTTATTTACAATGTGTTGGCTTCTGTTAAGTGGTTTTGTTAACATTTTCCTTTTCTTTTTTCAGACTGATTCTCAATATTGAAGACTACTGAGCAGCCGGATTCTTCCTATAAGTGCTTTCAATCCTTCTTTAAAATCCTTGTTTCTCAGTGAATATATGACTGGATTAGCAAGAGGGGTTACCACTGAGTAAAGGAGAGCAACAATCTTATCTTGTTCTGGAGAATAGGCTGATGAGGGCCTGATATAAGTATAAATTACAGAGGAGTAAAAAATACTGACTATTATAAAATGTGAGGAACAAGTGGAGAATGCTTTCTTCTTCCCTTCAGTAGAACGGATTCTGCAAATTGTTCTTATTATAAAAAAATATGATGTTAAAGTGAACCCACAACAACCAACTCCTAATATCCAATCGGAGGCAGATAAGACAAATACATTTAGAGTTGGATCTGAGCATGAGAGTTGCAATAAAGGGGGAAGGTCACAAAAGAAATGATTTATAACATTGTAGTTACAAAAAGACAGCTGGTTCAACAGTCCAGAATGAGTTGAAGTATTAGCCAATCCTACCACCCACACTCCAATAGCTATACAAGCACAAACTTCCTTCCTCATGATCATGGGATACTGCAAAGGGTGACAGATAGCAGCATAGCGGTCAAAAGCCATAAAGGAGAGATGCAGAAGTTCTGTCCCTACAGCCCATATAAACATAAAGGTCTGAGTAAGGCAACCATAAAATGAGATGGTCTTCCTTCCAGTCAAAAGACTCTGGAGCAATTTAGGTATTGTAATTGAAATAGAGAATACATTCACTAAGGACAAATTGACAATGAAGAAGTACATGGGTGTGTGGAGATTCCTGAAAGTCCATATGGTAAGGATGAGGATGAAGTTGGCACTTAGGGCTGTAACATAAATGGTTATGAACATGTAGAAGAGAAATATCTGTATGTAAGTTGTTGCTGATAAACCAACCAGGATGAACTCCATTATGGCTGTCCTGTTCTTTATTTCAATACTGTTGATGCTTGTATTCTAGAGAGGTAAATAGTTTTACATTAAATTTCAATATTTTTGCATAATATTGTGATTTTTTCTACATCTGACAACTTTTCTTAATCCTTTCAGCAAGAAAATTAACACCTAATGATGTTATATGTTTATAATTCAGTTACAATAAAATGTGGAAAAACTTTCCTTCTTTGTTCAACATATAGACACCAGGTTTTCCTGATTATCATTATATCCATCTTTCCTTCAGGAAATGCTAAGCCTTATTAAAATGAACTCAAATTCATTTTTTAAAGAAAAACTGAAGTGCGAAAGATTATCCTGGATTGTTCATGTCAGCCTGTTCTGACGTACCTCAGAATTCAACTGTTAAGAATGTAAAGTGCCAATGTGATTAGTTGTTCAGAAATCTTTTCAGAAAACCTGCCTCTTCAGAAGAAATGACAGAAGGCTGTTTTAAAGTACCTAATTACTGCTTACATACCATTCTAACAAACAAGCAGAAGAGTAGGAGAAAGTTCCTCTGTCAATTGTGAAATGTGAGATGAATCCTCCACAAAACAATTTCAACTGACTTCTATGTGCCAGGTTGCATAATAAGAATGATTAAAAACTTTGTTTCATCTATAATTCTATTTCTTATTTTATTTTAAAATTGTAAAATAGACATCTGAGTAGATCTTTTTGATGAGTTTTATTTTTACTTGCAGAAAATTTCCTTGTCAGGAAATATTGTTTGGTTCTAATCAAAAGTTACTTCAGTTGATCATAGTCATTTGTTCCTCTGTCCCCTTTCTTCTCCTTCTTTCCTTCTTAATCACATGTCTTAAAAGATAACACACTAATCACATACATATTATAGTAAATAGACTCACATACTGTACTACAAAATTACTATACACTGTACTATAGGATTACTAGTTTTAGTGCAGATCTTTTGCTTTGAATTTGCTGAAAAGTAAAGTGCCCCCATATTTCTCAAATACCAAGGGCTACACATTTCAACTCTAATATATTCTATTATTAATATTCACCGAACTTATTGCAATGGACTGGGAACATATTTTTCATGCTAAAAGTAGGCAACTACAATATGTGGGACTTTGTTTAGTTACAAATTAATGGTTCATAGAACCTAATTGCAAATAGTCTAATTTCTGTACAATATCTGTACTCTAAATCTATATCCAAATGAAATAGTTTGGTCTACAAACATTCGATAGAAGCCTTTACCTAATTTGATGAAATTGGGGTAAATATATGGAAGAAATAGCTACGATGAAGGAAAATGGTAATACTTGCCATCATTGCTATTGTTGATGACTTTTTCTTGAAATCCCTCTTCTTCAAGTTCAGAATTATTTTCAGCTTTGGCAAGTGGAAATGATCAGATCTTATTTCTTTCAAGGAGCATAATTTCTGCTGACAATTGAGTTGATTCATTTAAGAATATACTTCGTGAAGCAAAGTAATTAGTCAAGGCATGAAGGCACTTTTTTAATGTAGTGATAATGCCACTGGGAAGCTGACCTTTGGGACAGAATCATAATTAAACTAACGATGAAATAAATTAGTTTTTAGAATAAATATATTTTTCTTATTTTGTTGGTGATACAGTTGATACTGTATATCTAACCTCTATACAAATTCATCATATTTAGAATATAAATAACAAAAACAAGAACAATAAATCGAATTTGTATGCCACCTAATTCTCAATTGCTCTGGGTAACCCATAACAATCAAATAAATAACAATAAAAGCAATAACATGTTTAAAAAAGATAAAAGATGACAAGGGTGATGAAGCAAGGATTCTCCATCTTCCTCCCAAAAAGGCCTGGGTAAAGACCCAGGTTTGAAACTTCTTCTAGACAAGAGCAGATTAGAGGCCACTTAGATTTTGGAGGATTATTGTTCCAGAAGATAGGTGCTACAGTAAAGCACCTACAGAGCACTAATAAAAGAAGGCATTGTTTAACATAGGAAAGCATTTGACTAAACTTTCAGGTCAAGTTAGCCAGGAAGATGTTATGGAACAAAGGTTGTTTCTCATACAGGGCTTTAAATATAATAACCGGTACTTTGAATGACACCCAGAAGCAATTGACAACCAGTGCAGATTTTGAAGTAAAGGTGTTAATTGGGCATACCAAGACATACCCATTATTTATTTTTATTTATTTATTTGATTTGTCAATCACTTACAAGATAATAGGTATAAGTATAAACATAATTATGAATACAAGAAATGGATACATATAAGAAAAATAAAAAGAAACAATAGGACAGGGAAGGTAGGCACATTGGTGCGCTTATGCACGCCTCCTACAGGCCTCTTAGGAAAGGGGTGAGGTCAATAGTAGACAGTCTAAGGTTAAAGTTTTTGGGGTTTAGGGAAGAAACCACAGAGTCAGATAGGCTATTCCAGACATGGACCACTCTGTTGCTGAAGTCGTATTTCCTGCAATCAAGTTTGGTGCGATTAACCTTGAGTTTGTATCTATTGTGTGCTCTTGTATTGTTATGGTTAAGCTGAAGTATTCATTGACAGGTAGGACATTGCAATATATAATTTTAGGTACTATACTTAGATTGGACCGAAGGAGACATAGTTCTAGGTTGTCTAGGTCTAAAATTTCAAGTCTGGTGGCATAAGGTATTCTGCAACAAGTAGAGGAGTGGAGAACACTTCTTGCGAAATATTTATAGACTTTCTCAAGTGTGTTAATATCAGATATGTAATGTAGGTTCCAAAACTGATGAGCTGTATTCGAGTATTGGTCTAGCAAATGTTTTGTATGCTCTAGTTAGTAGTGTGATATTACCAGAGAAAAAGCTACATAGGTTTAGGTTAACAATTCTTAATGCCTTTTTGGCTATGTAGTTACAGTGGGCTTTAGCACTTAGATAATTAGAGATGAGTACTCCAAGGTCCTTGACAGAGTTTGGATCATCAACAAACATCAGAGTTTGGATCATCTTTTTTTTTTGCCAATATGTAAGACAGATCACTTATTTGTTGAGATTTGAAGTTGCCATTTGATTGACCATTCGATGTCTTTTTGGAGGGTAGCAGTATTTTCTGTGGTGTTGAATAGCTTTACATCATCAGCAAAGAGAACGCAGTTGCTTTTTAAATTATTATATATATTATTTTTTAAGACAAACATATACAGACAAAACATAAAAACATAAACCCATCTTCCATTTTATATACATACAGTGTGTCAGTTGGCTACAAATCTTTTGTGCTATCCTTTCATAGTCATTACTCACAGTTTATATAAATTCTCACATTGTCAAACTAACATATACTTATATATTTATCAATTATTAATCATTCATGACTAAACTATTTATTCCATCATTTTATATGAGATATTATAGATTTTATTATGAAATTTATATTGTACTTACATCCAATGGTTTTATATATATTATATATATTATATATTATATATTATATATATATATATATATATATATATATATATATATATATATATATATATATATATATATATATATATATATATATATATATATATATATATATTTGTTTTCTTAAGTTTTAGCGGGTACTTACATGTATGGTGTTCGGCTTGGTTGGGTATTTTCCCACGTCATTGTAGTTCTTTTAAAGTTGTAGCAACGTTTCAGCAGAATCTCATCTGCCACAGAAGCCTGATGATGGCAGATGAGATTCTGCTAACTTGCTAACAAGCTGCTTAACTACAATATGCCATCATATAACATATATATATATATATATATATATATATATATATATAATATTTTATATCGATGTATTAAACTTCTATTACAAGATTTCCTAGTCTATTACATTACTATGTCTTTTTATCCAACCATTGATAAAACAAATCCCATATCATGTAAAATTGTTTATTTTCTTGTTCTCTGATTTCAAATGTCAATTTACTTATTTCAGCACAGTCCATAATTTTCTTAATAACTTCCTCCTGCATAGGTATTTTTTCACTTTTCCAATTCTTAGCAAATACAATCCTAGCCACTGTTAAAACAATCAAATATTTCAATTCTTTGTTGTACATTTCTGGTATAATTCCCAATATAAATATCTCTGGCTTAAGGTCTATATGTTGTTTTATCATTTTTTCCAACCATGTGTGGATTTTATTCCAATATCTTTTTGCGTTCAAGCACGTCCACCACATATGGTAAAACGAACCAGGTATCTGATGACATTTCCAACATTTATCCAATTTGTTCTTAAACATTCTCGCAAGTCTCATCAGGGATAAATGCCACCTGTAAAACATCTTATACAAATTTTCTTTATAAGCAGTTGACATTGTCATTTTATAATTTTGAGACCATAATTTCTGCCATTTCTCTAAATCAATCGCATATCCAAATTTTTCCCCCAAGCAATCATCGTTTCCTTAACTTGTTCCTCCTCCAGTTTAAATTCTAGTAAATGTCCATAAAGTTTTTTAATTACATTTTCATCAGCACCTATCAATACTTTATCTAAGTCAGTCAACTTATCATAAATACCTTCTAATTTATTATCTTCATCAAATCTAGATTTGCAGATATGAAAACCAATTCATTTTCATACCTTGTTCTTCCAATGCTTGCATAGATTTAAGTTCACCCTTTTCATTCAATATCTCACCATATCTAACTATTTGTTTCTTTTTATATATTATTGGATAAGAAAAAGCTTCAATGGTAGATATCCATAATGGAATTTTTAAGTAATATTGCTTTCTTATCTTCTCCCAATTTAGCCAAAGTCTGGGATGAAGGTCCTGGAGTAATTGGCGAACCCCAGGAGATGTTGCACGTCCTTTACTCGACGAGGGGGTTCCCAACTACACAAGGCCTCTATTTTCCTCGGGTCCATGGCAATGCCCTCGTGAGAGATGATATGCCCCAAGAACTCTATGGAAGTCTGGAAAAAGAGGCATTTCTCCAGTTTCGCATAGAGTTTATGCTCCCAAAGACGTTGTAATACCTGACAGACTTGACGAAGGTGGCTCTCCCTGGACCGAGAGTAGATCAAAATGTCACCAGGTACACCACCACGAATCGGTCAAGCATGTCCCGTAAAATGTCATTCATTAAATGCTGGAAAACCGTGGGGGCATTGGTCAAACCAAACGGCAATACGGTGTATTAAAAATGTCCGTAGCGGGTGCCAAACACCGTCTTCCACTCATCCCCTTTGCACATACGCACCAGGTTGTAGGCCCCTCAAAGATCGAGCTTGGTGAAAACAGTAGCTTCTCACAATCGCTCCATTAACTCTGGAATGAGCGGCAAGGGGTAACTATTTCTCACCGTGATAGCGTTCAACCAGCGGTAATCATAGCACAAACGTAACTCCCCCGTCTTCTTTTTCAGAAAAAGAACGGGAGCAGAAAGAGGAGATGACGATGGTCTGATAAATCCCCGGGCCAAGTTCTTATCCAGAAAATCCCAAAAAGCAGCCAATTCGGGCTCAGACATGGAATATAAGCGACCTTTGGGCAGTGGGGCATCAGGTAGAAGGTCCATGGGACAGTCATATGAGTGATGCGGTGGTAACTGATCTGCCTCCTTCTCACTGAAAACGTCGGAGAAGTCCAATAGCTCCGGTGGAATGGAAACAGCAGGGGCGACAATGTCCTGACCAGTGCAGATATGTCTCAGATGATCCACACACTAGAGACTTGGGAACAAAATGGCGTTCTGCGCCCAAGTCACCAGAGGATTGTGCAACCGTAGCCAGGCCATGCCCAAAACCAAGGGGAGATGGAGGTCCGAGGTGATATAGAAGCTAATCGCCTCCTCGTGGTCCCCGATAACTAAATGCAACGGCTGGGTGGCAAAGCGAATGGGCCCAGACCTAAGCTCACGCCCATCAACGGTTTCCACCCGGATGGGTGGTTCCACGGCAACCAATGGGACATCAAAGTGCGTTGCAAAGGCACGGTCCATAAAACTAGTAGTAGCCCCAGAGTCGACCAACGCAACTGCAGGAATCCCATCCTTCTGGGACTGTAGAAAAACTTTCGTATCCAAAAGTAAATGCCGGGGAGGGCCAGAGTTCATTTCAGATGCTTGGGGTGGGGGTGTGAAACATGCCTGACCTAGGGTTTCCCCGAGGTTGGGCCTACCCCATTTCCTGATGGGCTAGGAGTAGATTCTGGCACTGGTCTTCGTGTTCCCCTCTTTTTACAAGAATTTGCAAAATGTCCCGATCCCCCACAGTAAAGGCACAAACCTTCCTGGAACCTTCGTGAGTGTTCTTGCACCGTCAACCGAGGGCGGAGTGCACCCAACTCCATCGGCTCCTCGGTCCTGGTCCTGGTATTATAGGGTTGTACTGGAGGTTGCGACCTTGAGTAAGAGGGCAGTTCCCTAACTGAGCGTTTGGTCCGGCGCTCTTGTAACCGGGCTTCAATGCGCAAGCATTGAACCACTAACGCATCCAGAGTCAAAGCCTGCTCCGCATATACCAATTCATCCTGGATTTCATCTGCCAAGCCCTCCTGAAATGCATCCATGTGGGCTGACTCATTCCAAGTAGAGTCCATGCAGAGCAGACGAAACTCTGCAATATATTCTTGCAGAGGAAGTTTCCCCTGATGAATGTCCCTCAAACGTCTAGCCACAGTTTGGCTCTTTATAGGATTTTCATACATAACCCATAATTGTTGCAGAAAACCCTGGTAGTCATTTAACAAAGGGCTATCTTGTGTCAGCAGAGGAGTAGCCCATTTAGCAGCCGGTCCAGATAAAAGGCTAATAATAAACCCCACCTTAGCCCGGTCATTAGGAAAGTCTTCAGGTCGTAATGACATGAATAACTGGCATTGACCCATAAACACCGGGAACATATCAGTCTGTCCCGAGAATTTATCTGGCACAGATGTTAGGGATATACACCCTAGCAGAACCTGCACGGCAGTCAGGCAGGCAGGCAAATATGTGAGACAAACGTTTTTGTAGCTTACACTCAGTAAAACAGATACAATGTGCTAGTTAAATAGTTTATTCCAGTAAGATTTATAGCATAGTCAAACAGTCCATATATCATACACTAGTTCAGTCTGTCTGGGGATTAATCAGTTGCAAAGTCCAGTGTCGAAAAAGAGGCCAGTAAACTTACAAATATCAGTCCTGTAATATATCTCTTCGCAGTTAGAGATATGAAGAAGTAAAACCTCTCTTCTTCCTTCAGCAACAGCAGAGAACACGCAGTTAACAATCCATCATCGTCAGCAAGCAATCCAGTAAGCCAGCAATCAATCAAGTTCTCTTGCTCCCTCTTATGGTGATTTACAGCCGCACCCAAAATTACATGCTTTGCATTTAAAGTGACACACACTTAAACTCACTATCATAGTCTATATATATTATTTTACCCAAACCACGTTAGGTAACCTATGTTATTCCTAACATACTCCCCTTTTGGGTAATATAATATAATATAATATAATATAATATAATATAATATAATATAATATAATATAATATAATATAATATAATATAATATAATATAATATAATATAATATAATATAATATAGTATAGTATAGTATAGTATAGTATAGTATAGTATAGTATAGTATAGTATAGTATAGTATAATATAATATAATATAATATAATATAATATAATATAATATAATATAATATAATATAATATAATATAATATAATATAATATAATAAATATAATATAATATAATATAATATAATATAATATAATATAATATAATATAATATAATATAATATAATATAATATAATATAATATAATATAATATAATATAATATAATATAATATATATAATATAATATAATATAATATAATATAATATAATATAATATAATATAATATAATATAATATAATATAATATAATATAATATAATATAATATATATTTACATCCTTAAATCATAGTCATCACAACTTGCTTTGTGTTTGACTGAACCTAGAGCTTTTGTAAATTGATCGGCAATATTTTCTTCAGTCATGCAATATTCCAATCTTATTAAACCATTTTTTACAGATTGTCTTACATTCAGATATCTAAGATCTGTATGCTTAGATCTCGTTTTCACAGCAATATTTGTAGCCAATCGTATGACTGCTTGATTGTCCTCATATACAACAATGGAATCATTAACAGTTATTCCCATATCTAATAACAACTGTTTTTACAGAATTAAATCAGTACATAATAAAGATAGACATGAAAATTCTGCTTCCATTGTGGACATACTTATGTGTTGCTGTCTAATTGACCTCCAACCAATCAGTGCTTTACCTAATAGTATAGCCGTACCTGAAGTTGATTTCCTAGTGTTTATGTCTATTGCAAAACTTGCATCAGCATGTGCACTTAAAATCAAACCATCTTTTGGCTCCAAATACAATGCATAATGCATTGTCCTTTTAAGATACCTTAATATACGTTTTGTCGCTTGCCAGTGTTGTTCAGTGGGTTCAGCGTTGAATCTTGCCAATTGATTAACGCCATAGGCAATATCTAGCCTTGACCAATTACTAATGTACGATAAACTACCAATTAGTGATTGATAAATAGTCTTATTGAATTTTGGACTTTGAGCATCAGTGTGGCCAAATTCCTGACTCATTGGAGTTTTAGCCGGTTTACAAAGTTCCATCTTGTATGTTTTTAGTAATTGATAAATCTTATCCTCTTGAGATATCTTATAGCCACTTTTGGTTTTATTTATTGTCAATCCTAGATACTGTTTTATTTCTTCTAATTGCTTTAATTTTATCCTCTTACCTAATAATGATATTATTTCAGTAGCTTCATTATTAGTTTTTGTAATTAAGGCAATATCATCTGTAAACAACAATAATAATGATACTGTTCCATTAGTCTCTCTCTTAAATAAACATGGATCAGCTAAACCTGCTTTAAACCCTATATTGTTTAACTCCTTAACAATATATTGGTTCCATTCGTAACCAGATTGTTTTAATCCATAGAGACTCTTTTTAAGCTTCCAACAGTCATTATTCGTTTTATCATCCTTAATTCCTACAGGTTTCTTTAAGTATATAGTGTGCTGCAATGGTGCATGCAGATAGGCAGTTTCAACATCTAAGTGATTTATAATATAATTCTTCTTAGCTGCCCACACTAAAGCTGCTCTCAAGGTTATTGCTTTTAGACTCGGTGCAAATACTTCATCATAATCACATGCAGTTTGATTAAATCCTTGAGCTACCAACCTAGCCTTATGGGTAACAGTCCCATTTTTACCTGTTTTTAATTTAAATATCCATTTACAGCCAATGGACTTTTCACCTGGAGGTAATTTAACATTTTCATATACTTCCATTTGTTTCAATGAATTTAATTCTTTCTCCGTTGCTCTTTGCCAATTGTCTTGTTCCTTTACTGGATACATTCTAAGTTCTTCAACAGTAGTTGGAACTTTACTAACTTGGCAAACTATACTTGCTTGGTACCTGTCAGGTGGTTTGGTTTCACGTGTTGACCGTCTAGGTATTACAGGGCTTACAGGTGGACTTTCATGTACTACATGTTCCTGGTTATCTATTTCTTCCTGTTCATCTATTTCTTCCTGTTCTGGTCCTATGTGTTCTTCTTGTACTTCCTCTTTAATTGTACTATTCTTATTACTGATATGTGATTTTGGTCTTTTATAGGTTTCTATAATTACTTCCTTACTTGAATCTTGCTCCAGTTTTTCCCATTCTACATGTTCAAGGAATTGTGCACTAGCACTACAGTAAACTCTAGGTGTACCTTTTTCCCAGAATCTGTATGATTTGTGATTAGATTCATAACCTACAAAGAATAACTTTTTAGCCCTATGCTGCCCCTTATGTCTCAGTTGTGTAGGAATATGCACCCATGCTGGTGCATGGTCAGGTTTTCTACCATGCCACCGTGTGAATGGTAATTCACCTGTTGTTGAGTTAACAACATTATTCAATATATGATTACCACACATTATTGCTTCTCCCCACAAAGTTTCAGGTAATCCTGAATCCGACAACATACTACGAGCCATTGCCTGTATTGTTTGGCCTCGTCTTTCTATAAAGGAATTATGTTGTGGCCTATATGGTGCAGACTTTTTATGTTCAACGCCTGCCATCTTCAGTCTATTTTGGAATTTATTATTTATAAATTCCGTACCATTATCTGTTATAAGAGTTACTAATTTCTTTTTAGTTTTTCTCTCTGCAAATTTTAACCAATTAAAGAAATTTATATACGTTTCAGTTTTTCTCTTCATTAGAAAACAGAAACCATACCTAGAATAGTGGTCCATTATGCTTAATATGTATCTAGCACCACCTACACTTGGTTTTTTAGGACCTATTATATCAGCAAATACAACCTCTAGAGGTTCCTTAGTCTTAAATCCATTTATTCTATTTGCTGGTACTACTTTGCTTTTTTCTTGACTGCAAGCATTGCAGTGCAAATACTTACTGCAAGGCTTCAGTTTTATACCTTCAGACAGTTCAATCGTTTGCTTGAGCATTTTAAAATTTATATGCCCTAAACGTCTGTGTAACAAATGTATGCATTCATCATGAGGTTTAACATTATTATAAACTGTGTTAGCTACCTCTAACTGATTATCATTTAACACATACAATTCACCTTTTAAAGTTGCAGTCACTTTTTTACCTTCCTTTTCTATTACGCAGTTTTCTCCCCTAAAGGTAACTACATAACCTAGTTTAACCAAAACTCTAACCAAAAGCAAATTAAATTTAAGTTGTGGTACATATAACATTTTTACATTTTCTTTTATGCAAGAACAATGTGCAATACCTTCACCTTTTGCTTTCATTTTCCAGCCATTAGCTAACGATATCTGGTGTGAACTCGTGGACATCTTAACAAATCTTTTCTTATCTTTCGTTATGCAGTGCGACGCTCCACTATCTACAACCCATAAATTATTTTTTTTAAAAAACAAGTTTTATTAATTTTCAAAATACACAAATCATCATTATCCATTACATGTTTAAACCTTTTTCCATTATAAATTTAACAAGTCAGATAAACTATAATTCTGTTTTAAACCAGTTCCATATAAACATACAAAATCCTCTTATCCAATTTCTCTTTATTTCTCTTTACTCTTATTCAATTTTATTATTATTATTTCATCTATTTCTTTCTGACTTAGTTACCATTATTCTCATTCTATATTTCTGCAAGGTTTTATTAATTCTCCCCCCCAAAAAAAACATATACACACAACACACAAAACATAAAAAAAAATCTTTTTGGAAAGTAACTTGGACCCAGGTATCTCTCTCTTCATGGACTTCAATTATATTCAACCCATAAATTATTATTCACAGTTTCGTTGCTATACATGGCTAACTCTATGCATTTTTCATCCTTTTGATGCCTTTTAGCATTCTGGCTGGCATTATTGCGTTTTCCTTTCTTGCAGAATCTAGCCAAATGTCCTTTTCCTCCACAATTATAACATTTTCTAATTGTATAGGCTGTCGTAGATCTTTATCTTCTTGTGGTTCCCTTCTGAGTTGATCCCTTTCAAACCTTCTCTTGGCTTCTTCAATTAATCTGCCAGTAATGTCAGTTAATGTGAGGTTATCTTTTGGCAGTACTTCCAGTGAAGTTACATAGTCGTCATAACTCTCATCTAACGAAGACAAAATTATATAAACCTGATGTAGTTCTGTGAAGATAAGTTCTTTTTCATGCAGTTCCTGAAAAATTCTCTTCATTATGTTTATATGAGCCAACATGTCTCCATTCTTTTGAAGATGTGTTCTGAACAGTTTCCGTGTAAGATTTATATGTGCTCCTACACTGTCTCGAACATAAATCTTCTTTAAATTCTCCCAACATTTCGCAGCTGTTTCTTCTCCACGAATATGGGCAAGCTGCTGGTCACAGAGTGTCAGTCCTATTATACAGAGAGCTTACTCATTCTTCAATTTATATTCTTGTATTTTCTGGGCATCATCTTCATTTTCCGGATCCCATGCATCTACCTCTGGTGGGTTTTGAATTATACTCCACAAACCTTCTCTGCGTAGAAGTAGGCTGCATTTCATAGACCATGAAACATAGTTTGTTCCATCCAGTTTGGATATTAGAGACAAACTTTGTAAATTGACTTGTGCCATCTTTTTCTGGATATTAAACTATAATTAATAAAATGCAGCTGTCTGTTTACAGTATTGTGTAACTACACAAACTCTCACTTTATATATAAGCCTGTTATATCCTGGTTAGTCTGACTGTGCAGCTGGGCCCATAACCAGTGTTAGGGATATACACCCTAGCAGAACCTGCACGGCAGTCAGGCAGGCAGGCAAATATGTGAGACAAACGTTTTTGTAGCTTACACTCAGTAAAACAGATACAATGTGCTAGTTAAATAGTTTATTCCAGTAAGATTTATAGCATAGTCAAACAGTCCATATATCATACACTAGTTCAGTCCATCCGGGGATTAATCAGTTGCAAAGTCCAGTGTCGAAAAAGAGGCCAGTAAACTTACAAATATCAGTCCTGTAATATATCTCTTCGCAGTTAGAGATATGAAGAAGTAAAACCTCTCTTCTTCCTTCAGCAACAGCAGAGAACACGCAGTTAACAATCCATCATCGTCAGCAAGCAATCCAGTAAGCCAGCAATCAATCAAGTTCTCTTGCTCCCTCTTATGGCGATTTACAGCCGCACCCAAAATTACATGCTTTGCATTTAAAGTGACACACACTTAAACTCACTATCATAGTCTATATATATTATTTTACCCAAACCACGTTAGGTAACCTATGTTATTCCTAACAACAGAAACCGGGCTTTTCCTAAGAGGAGGAGCTGGGGGAGCAACTGGAGCCTGTAATTGTGTTACATGGTTAACCAATTGAGTTACCTGATGTTGAAGTACTTGGTTATTCTGTAACAGTTGGTCTATTTGTTGTTGCTGCTGCTCTACCAGTTGCTTTAGTTGGGTTGGGTCCATCTTGGTTATAAGATGGAGTCTGGGCTTGGAAGCAAAAATGTTATGTCTTGCCTGTATCCACAGGTGAGAATACAAAGTTCCAGAGTTCAAAATATTCAAACAAGAACAAAACCAGACTCAAAAGGGTTAACAGTACTGTTTTCCAGTCCTTGGCAGTCTTCCCGGAATCTGTCTGGCAATTCAGAATTGTTCATAAATCACAACGGCCGCTTCAAACGTATCCTTTCGAATCCACGAAGCACTTTGCTTCCAAGCAAAGATTGAGAGTCAGCACGCCTCCTTAAATCCCCTGGATGGGCGTGTCAATCTCTCTAATCAATGTCTGGCTTGACGCCTCCTTTCAGATTGTGATTGACATTTCAATCTTCTCCTAGTTCTAGCATCAAGCCAACATCCGTCAGTGTCCTCCTCGCTAGAAACCTCTGGCTCATTTTGTGGACCATCTGTTTGCATGAACGAAGTCAAAGGTTCTGGAGAGGATTGTCTCTCCGACAATCTCTCATCCTACTGACTCACATCTGTGTCCTCTGATAATTCAGACTCCACATTCACAGCAGGCTCAAACCTTCCATCTTCAGAGGTATCAGAGTCAAAACTCCCAGCAGGGTCAATCCTTCCAGTCACAACATCTAACTATTTGTTTCTTTTTATATATTATTGGATAAGAAAAAGCTTCAATGGTAGACATCCATAATGGAATTTTTAAATAATATTGCTTTCTTATCTTCTCCCAATTTAAAAACAATGCCTCTCAAATATAATGTCTTCTAAAATACCCCTGTGTTTTAGTTCCCTTATACCAGAGGAAAGCATGCCATCCTAAAAGCAAGTCATGTCCTTCTAAAGCCAATAATCTACTGTTCCTTAATGTTATCCATTTTTTTACCCACTTCAGGTTCGTCGCCTGATAATACAATTCCCAGTTAGGCAAAGCAAACCCTCCTCTTATTCTTGCATCTTGTAACAGTTTAAGTTTTATTCTCGCTTTCTTACCCTGCCAAATATATTTCAACGCAGTTCTATTTAAGTCTGTGAAAAACTTTTTCCCTAATTGAATTGGAATTTTCTGGAATAAATATAAAATTCTAGGCAATACATTCATCTTAGTTGTAAATATTCTCCCAATCAATGATAATTGTAAATTTTCCCATTTTGTCAAGTCTGTCACAATCTGTTGTTTGTAATTGTCACAATCTGTTGTTTGTAATCCTTCAATGTACTACATGTTGGTGTAATATATATATCCCTAAGTACTTAACATTATTTGTGACCTGTATTTCTAAAACTTCCTCCAACTCTTTCCTTCGTCTTGCTAACATGTTCTTTGTTAATATCTTTGTTTTATCTTTATTTATTTTCAGACCTGTTACTTTTCCATACTCTTCTATCTTTTCTGTTAATTTAGGTGATGTTTCCAATGGATCCTCTAATATAAATACCAGGTCATCTGCAAAGGCAGATGCAATTTATATTCTTCCTTTTTAATTTTCATTCCTTTTATTTTTTTTCTGCTCTAGTATTCCTATTCAACACTTCCAATGTTAACACAAACAGCAGAGGTCACAATGGGCAACCTTGTTTAGTCCCCTTTCTTTTCTTTTTTCTTTTTATTCTAGAAAAAAAAACATTTATTTGACATACATTTAAAACAGACAAAACACATGCACATAAACACACACACACATATATATGGATCTTTGGTTATTCGGGTTTTCTCTGCGTAAAATTGGAAGTGTCTTGGCGATGTTTGATGAAGTCTCATTCATCATCTTAAGGCTTGTGTCTTGACTGTGCTTCTCGAGTAAGCTTACTCCGAGAAGCACAAAGCTGAAGACACAAGCCTGAAGATGACAAATGAGACTTCATCGAAACATCGCCAAGACACTCCAATTTTACGCGGACACCAATAACCAAAGATCCACATAAAAATACCTGCGAAAACCTCAGAAAATATATACATATATACATTTTACAGCGTATATTGAGCAATGGTTAATTTTCTTTTCTTTATCTTTATCATTGACGTGATCTGCCTTGTTACATTAACTCCTTCGTTCTTTTAATGTTTTAATTTCTCTATATTGTTTATAATTAAATGCACGTCTTCTGTCATTTCCATAACTTATCCATAACTTACCTTTCATTTCCATAACTTACCTTTTCTTTAACCAATCATACCAAATGTTCCATATTTCATAATAATCACTATCTTGTTTATTTTTTAACAATTTGGTTAGGCTATCCATCTCAGCACATTCATGTATTTTTTTAATTACCATATCCTCTGAAGGAATGAAAGACAGTTTCCAGTTTTGTGCATAGGTTATTCTGGCCACAGTTATGATGTGAAAAATTAAATATTGATATTTTTTCTCCATGTTTAAATCTATCATATATAGCAGAAAGGTTTCAGGTTCAAGTTTTAAATTTTGTTTTGTTATATTTAAAATCCAATTTCTAATATTTCTCCAAAACTTCTGAGCACATGGGCAAGTCCGCCACATGTGAAAATATGTCCCTTGTTCATAGTCACATTTCCAACAGTTGGGTGGTAGGTTGGGGAACATCTTAGCCAGTCTCGCAGGAGGTAGGTGCCAGCGATGAACCATTTTATATAGGTTTTCTTTATACGAGACTGACATGGTTAATTTGAAATTTGTTTGCCAGATGTGTTCCCACTTATCTAATTCAATACTATGACCCACGTTTTTAGCCCAAATTATCATAGATTCTGTGACTGTTTCTTCTTTTAATTTGTAATCCAAAAGATATTTATATGTTTTACTAATTGTTTTCTTTTCCTCTCCTAGCCATATTTTATCTAATTCTTATGGGATCATATTAAAGCCAAATTGTTCTCTATCTTTTTTATAATGGGTTTGTATTTGTGCAAAGGGCCACCATGCTATCTCCTTTCCTTGAATTTGTATTGGTTCATATTTTTAAGCTCTACAGTATCATATAGTAAATCTTTATACCTGACAATATTTTCATAATCCAATAGATTTGGATATGTGACTGCTTCCAATGTAGATAGCCACAATGGAACCTTTGGGTAGTGGTGTTTTTTTAAATCTTTCCCCAGATATTGAACAACACATTTCTTACATGGTGCCTTTGGAAATATGAATGTTGTTTAGACTTTCCATCCCACATGAAGGCGTGCCAGCCAAGTTGGAGATCAAAACATTCTAATACTAATAACCTTCTATTTTCTAATTTAACCCAATCCTTAAGCCAGTTTACTATAGCAGCATCATAATATAATTCAAAATCTGGAAGGCCAAATCCTTTTTTCTTGGCATCCTGTAATAATTTATATTTTACTCTGGGTTTTTTCCTCTGCCATATAAATTTAGGTATACATTTGTTTAATTCTACAAAAAAGTTCTTTTCCAACTTGACTGGCACTGTCTGAAACAGGAACAACAGTTTTGGCAAAATATTCATTTTTACTGTTGAAATACGTCCCAATAACGATAACTGCAGTTTGGCCCAATTATCTAAATCTTTAACTATTTGTGTTATTAACTTATCATAGTTATTTTTTTTAATCGACAGACATCTAGCAGTCAACCAGATCCCTAGGTATTTTACTTTATTTACCACCTGTATACCTAGTTTATTTTCTAGTTCTTCCTTCTGCTCCTTTGTACAGTTTTTTGTTAACACTTTTGTTTTTTCTTTGTTAATTTTTAACCCTGCCACCTTTCCATATTCTTCTATTTCTCTTAGTAGTATAGGGCTTGCTTCTAAGGGTTCTTCGAATATAAATGCCATATGATCGGCGAATGCCTGGAGTTTATATTCTTCTTTTTTAATTTTTACTCCTTTAATCTCTTGATTTTGCCTAATTTGTGCTAAGAGAGTCTCTTCTGCCAATATATACAATAGAGGAGCTAGGGGGCAGCCTTGTCTTACTCCCTTATTTATCTTTATGGTATCTGTATTTTCCCCATTTATTAATATTTTTGAGGTTTGCATGTGATAAATTATCTTAATAAATCCTATAAAATTTTCACCAAATTTCATGCCTATCAGTTGTTTAATAAGGAAGTTCCAATTCAGGTTGTCAAAAGCCTTCTGGGCATCTAAGAATATCAATGCCATTGTCTTGGTTGAGTGTACTTCATAATATTCTAATATATCCATAATGGTTCTTGTATTTGTTTTTATTTGCCTATGTGGGAGGAAGCCATTCTGATCAGTGTGGATAATTCTACTTAATACTCTCTTTAATCTTTCCACCAATATTGTAGCCATTATTTTGTAATCTACATTTAAAAGTGATATTGGTCTATAGTTTTGAATTTTTTGTGGGTCTGATTGTTCTTTATAGATAAGAGTAATATATGCTTCCAACCATGATTTAGGCATGTTAGTGTTCTCCAGGGCTTCATTGTACAAGTCCACCAATATCTCCTCTATTGTTTCTTGGATTTCCTTATAGAATTCCGAAAGAATTCCATCTGGACCAGAGGTCTTATTTGCTTTTTGTGTTCCAATTGCCTTCCTAATTTTTTCTATAGATATTTTATTATTCAAATTTTGTTTCTCTTCATCAGTAATTTCGGGCAAATTCTCTTCATTCAAATATTGATCAATAGATTCTTCTGGTATTCCTGTTTATACAATTTCATAAAAAACTCCTTAGCAATTTCTTTCTTTTCTTGGGTCTGCGTACATAATTTCCCTTCCTGATCTGGGAGAGCTACGATCGTTCTCTTTTCTTGTTCTTTTTTAGTTTTATGGGCTAACCACCTCCCTGGCTTATTTGCATTTTCAAAATAATTTTCTTTTGCTTATTTAATTTTTCAGGCCAAATCTTCCTGTACATTTAAATTTATTTTATGTTTTACCAGATCAATTTCTTTCTTCACGTTTGAATTGTTTGGGTCCTTTTGTCTACTTATTTCCAAATCTATCAGTTTCTCCCTCCATATGGTTTGTTGCTGTCTTTTTTCTTTATTCTTTTTAATACTATAAGCAATAATTAGACCTCTCACATAGGCTTTGGCCATATCCCAAAGATTCTGTAGAGGTATGTTCTCTTTTGTTTATTTCAAAAAATACGTTCAATTCTTTCTTTATCATTTCAATATATTCTTTATCTCTGGTGGTAAACTTAAACTTTATCTATGGTATTGTTAAATGTCCATCTTCCAATTTCTCTCTTTCCTTTCCATTTAATTTGAATGGGATTATGGTCAGCCCATAGATTTGGCAAAATCTCAATCCTTTCAATATTCTCCATTAATCCAGGGTCCATCCATATCTGATTTATTCTGGACCAAGAGTGGTGGGGGTTCGAAAAAAAAGTATATTGTTTTTTATTTGGGTTTAATTCTCTCCACACAAGTTAAGTTCTCTTACCATATTATTAAAAGACGAAGGGAGTATTCTCCTTTCCTTTCCTTTTTTTTTTTTTTTGTGTGGAAGTTCTATAATCTTTATTTTTGTCTGGGACTGCATTATAGTCCCCTTCAATGCATACATTAGCATACTCAAATTCTATTATCTTATGGTGAAGCCTATTATAAAAGTCTTTTTGGTTTGTATTTGGGGAATATATTGTGACTAATAACATCTTTTTCTGGTTTACATTTATTTCTATAAAGAGCATTGTCCCTTCTTGATCTTTGTATATTTGTTTATGTTGCAACCAATTCTTTACATATACTACAATATCCCCCCTTTTTTTGGTTTGCAAGTGCCGAGTACATTTTACCCAAATTTATATTCTTTAAGAGGTCTGCTTGATTATCTGGAATAGGCACTTCTTGGATACAAGTTATGTCAGCATTTTGTTTTTTAAGTTTCTCAAATATCTGTTTTGTTTTTGATGATAGATTTAAACCATTGATGTTGACTGAAAATAAAGTGATTTCTCTATCAGTGACACTGACTGTGTGAGGCATTTCTTGTTTCATTTCTTGTTCTAGGCTCTCTTTTTCTTAGTCTGTTGCCTTCCCCTTCTTCTCTAAGATGTTGGGGTTCAGAGTGTGAATCAGATTTTTTTTCTCCAGAGAGTTGTCCTTTTGGCTTCTTGTATTTAGGTCGTCTCTACTTTCTTGTTCTTCCTCGGGTCCTAGGTGTCGTTCACGAAATTCCTGTGCTTTTTCAATTGTATCAATTTTATATTTTTTGTCCTGCCATGAAACTAAAAGCCCCTCTGGGGTGAGCCACCTAAATGGAATACCATTTCTAATAAGCTGAGTTGATAAAAATTGGTAGCCCCTTCTCTGCTCTCTGACTCTCCTAGGTATTTGTTTCAGTGTAACCACTTCATGATCTTTGTATACAAGTGTTTCATCTCTGGTCTTACTATAGAGCAGGTCTTGTGTTATCTTTCTCGCAAATCGAATATGAACCTCTCGGGGTAGTCTATGTCTCCTTGCATAGTGTGTATATACTCTGTAGACCTCATCTACGTCATTTTCAATTTCTAGTTTGGGTTTCTGTAAAGCCACCGCTATCAGATTCGTCACAATTGCATGTAAATCTTCCTTTTTGTCTTCCACCACATTTTGGAACCTAAGAGGAAATGATGCCTTCTCTAATTCCATGTGTACCATCGACTCCCGGAGTTCTCAGTAGAGCACTTTCCAATTTTGTTCTGAATCCTCTAATTTCTTCTCCACCATCTCCGTTCTTGCCTCTACTGAATTTAATTTCTGTTCATTTTTTATCACTTTTTCCTGCATCTTTCCAATCTTACTATTCAAATTTTGTATTTCATTTTTCACTTCTCCTATTTCAGTTCTCATCTCTGTTTTCATATCTTTTTATGGCTATCAATTCATGGGTTTTTGCCATCATTTCTGGCATCATAGTGAGCATTGCCTGTATTGTCTGTAGGCTTTGAGCTGAACTAGTTTTTTTTACCAGTAGCATTGCATCTATAGATCTCTGCCCCATAGGTGAAGACATCGTTGTTGTAGTTTTCTTTCCTGATTTTACATTTGTAGCTGATGTTGTCGCCATTTTACCTATCTGTAGCAGTTCTTTCCAAACTACCATCAACTATCCCTAGTAGAGCACTATTTTCCTCTCCTTTTCAGTTCAATAGTAATATTAATACATATATTATTATATTATTAATTACCAAAATTCTATTATGGAAAATCACAATCAGCTCTTATTTCTATTTTTTCTTATTGAACTTATTCAACTATTACAATACTTCTATATTAATTCTATATTAATCAAATACAGATATATTTAATCACAAAATCAACAGTCTTATATGCTTAATTAATTAATTTAAAGCAGCCAATTCATTAAAGTAATTAAATTCTTATCTATATATAAATATCAATTAATCTATTTCTATAGAGTTCTTAGTTATATGCTTACCTCAGGATAAAAATACCTCAATTTCTTACTATATGATTATTATTTGAAGGTCTGAGTTCTATATTTATACAACACACTTTCAATTGTCCAGTTATTCAAAAATTATTAACCAGTATTCTTAACTCAATATTCTAACACATATATATCTATTAAGATTATGTTTTACCAATATAATTTAGTTACATCTATGATTGACCAGTTGAATAATGTCCGTGGATGTTCTTCTTCTTCTTCTTCTTCTTCTTCTTCTTCTTCTTCTTCTTCTTCTTCTTCTTCTTCTTCTTCTTCTTCTTCTTCTTCTTCTTCTTCTTCTTCTTCTTCTTCTTCTTCTTCTTCTTCTTCTTCTTCTTCTTCTTCTTCTTCTTCTTCTTCTTCTTCTTCTTCTTCTTCTTCTTCTTCTTCTCCTTTAGATAAATGTCCTCTTTAAATTTGCACAGTCACTTCCACCATTTCGTTTCTCCTTTCTATTTTGTCTTCTTCTTCTTCTTTCTCCTGTATTCTTTTTCTCCACACAGTATACTAGTTTCACTTATAAATCTTAGTTATCTTATTTCCTCCTTTTTTTCTTTATCACAGTTATCAGACAAATATTGCAATTATAAGGTTTCTTTCCTCAATCCTTTCCTTAAATCTTTTAAAGTGTCAATTGTCCTCTTTTCAAGTTTTCACTCTCAGCTGTTCTTCCGATCTCTCTGTCTCACTTGGACAGTCACTGTCACTTTCTCTTTCTTCCCACAATTCTCAAACGTCAATCGCCAAAAAATATAGTTATACAACCCCCTTTTCAACTCCCAAAGTAAAAATAAACAGTGTTGTCTCAACCTTCAGGTCCTCCGTTTTCAACGCTCCATTACTCAGCATAAATTACTGCCGTTTCTTTAGTTAGTACTCCTTCCAATATTTCTGCCACTTCGCTGCACTGTTCAGTTTGGAGTTTCAATTTTCAATTTCCCTTTGTAGTATAAATCAATATTCTGGAAATCTTCTTTAAGTTCACCTTTCCACTACTCAATTTGCTGTTCTCCACTTTTTCATTCCTTCCTTCTTCTTTAAGCTGCTGGGCTGCCACGTCTATGGTTCCCGTCTATCTGTACGATCTCCCTCTTCTGCTGCAGGTTTTTTTGGGATTCTCTTGCAATCTCCAGGATCGCAGCACCTCCCCGAGATCTCCAGGTCTTCCCCTTTCATCTGTCTACCCCTCCGAGGTCCGACACGCTCCTGGAAGCCACCAAACAGCGAAAATCTGAGCCTTTGAGAGTGGCAATCCACTCCTCAGCTCCGCATCAACGCAGCACCCAGCTGGAAGCCCCCTTTTCTTATATCTATAGACTCTGTTAATTCTCCATTTATCATGACTTCAAACATCAGTTTGTTTGTGATATATCGTTTCAATGGCTTGAATACATTTTTTTTATGAAAGCCCATTTGTACCAGTTGCAATAACATAAAGCGCCAACTCACGTTGTCAAAGGCTTTTTCTGCATCTAAAAGCATCAAAACCATTTGCTTTTCAGGATGTGCCTCATAGCAAGTCAAAGTATCCAGAATTATTCTCATGTTGTCTTTAATTTGTCTCTTTGGCAGAAATCCATTTTGATCAGCATGAATAAAATTATTTAAATATATTTTCAGACTTTCTGACAGGATTGAAGCAAACATTTTATAGGCTGAATTTAGTAGGGATATAGGTCTATAGTTTTTAACTTGCTGCGGATCTGTGTCTTCCTTCGGTATAAGTGTAATATATGCTTCTGACCATGTTTTGGGTATTCTCTTCTTTGACATAACTTCATTCATGACTTCTAGTAATTGTAGATTCAGTATTTCCTGAAAAGTCTTATAAAATTCCGTTGGCAATCCATCTGGACCTGCTGCTTTTCCAGCATTCTGTATTTTAAGGCTTCTGTTAATTCAATCATCATTATGTTCCCTTCTAACATTGTTTCAATATCTTTGGGTATCTGAGGTAACTTCGCTTTCTGTAAGTATTGCTTAATTTTTTCTTCTTGAATATTCTCTTGATAATACAGTTTTCCATAATAATCTTGTATAATTTTTTCTTCTCATTTCCATAGCAAACATGTCCTTCTTCATCTATTAATTGACCAATTCTTCTTGATTCTCTTTCCTTTCTCAATTTATAGGCTAGCCATCTGCCTGGTTTGTTTGCATCTTCAAAGTAATTCTGTTTAGCATTTTTATTTTTTTGTGCTAATTCCTCTTTTTCCATTAGTCCCATTTTATGTTTAGTTATGTCCATTTTAATTTTAATGTCTTTTTTTGTGGAAATTTCTGTAATTCTTTTTCCAGTCTTTTGTCTTCCAGTATTTTGAAAGTCTTTTGTCTTCCAGTATTTTGAAAGTCTTTTTCTGTTTTATATTTCTTTTCCTGGTATAATCTATTATCAAACCTCTTGTGTAGGCCTCCATCGTGTCCCAGAGATTCTGTAGGGATGTATCCTCTTTTTTATTTTCTTTAAAAAAGAAAACCAATTCTCTCTCAATTTTCTGTTTAAAGACTTTTTCCTTTAATATTTTATTATTTAAAGTCCATCTAGATCTCCTCTTTTGTCCTTTCCAAATAACTGTCATTGGGTTATGGTCTGTCCAAGTACTTGTTTCTATTTCAATTTCTCGTATATTAGAAGGTAGTTCTGCTGACATCCATATCATATCTATTCTAGACCATGATGCATATCTGTTTGAATAAAAAGTATATTGCTTGTTTTCCACATTTCTCTCTCTCCATGCATCTTTTAAGTTTGTTTCCTCTATCATTCTAAAGAAGGATTTTGGTAATGTCTTTCTAATTTTCTTTGTTGATTTCTGTGTTTTATAATCCAATTGATCATTAATTATTCCATTGAAATCTCCCATCATGCAAATATTAACATAGTCCAGTTCAATTATTTTCATGTGTAATTTTCTGTAGAATTCTTCTTGGTTATCATTTGGAGCATAAATTGCTATTAAAAGTTTTTTACATTATTGTCCATTATTTCCACCATCAAAATCCTTCCATCATCATCTGTATAGATTTGTTCCACAGTGATTGTAACTCTAATATATAAGACCACTCCTCTCTTTTTACATTGTGTCAATGCTGCTCTAGTTAGTAGTGTGATATTACCTTATCTAGAAAAAGCTATGCAGGATTCAGTTAACAACTCTTAATGCCTTTTTGGCTATGTAGTTACAGTGGGTTCTAGTACTTAGATCATTAGAGATGATCCAAGGTCCTTGACATAGTTGGGGTTATCACCTTGTATTTTATTTTCTGATTTTTTTTGCCGATATGTAAGATAGAGCATTTGTTTGCTGAGATTTGAAGTTGCCATTTGTTTGACCATTCTGACACATAGTTAAGGTCATTTTGAAGGGTAGCAGTATTGTCAGTGGTGTTGAATAGCTTAATATCATCTGCGAACAGAACACATTTGCTCTTGACATGATCACAGAGGTCATTTATGTAGAGTATGAAGAGAGTTGGTCTTAGAACACTGCCCTGGGGGACACCACTGTTGACAGGTACAGAATTTGATAGGATGCTCCCAATTTTGACCATTTGTTGTCTGTTTTGACAGGAATGCTTCTATCCGGTTATGCAGGTGTCCAGAGATACCCATAAGATTTTAGTTTTAGTAGTAGTTTGTCATGTACCACTGAATCAAAGGCTTTATAGAAGTCTATGTAAATTGTGTCTATTGCTTTACCCTGCTTGGGTTGTGTAATCCATATGTTTTTGCAGCATAAGAGTTGCAGATTACAGGATAGTTTTTTTTTTCTGAAACCAAATTGTTTATTGGAGAGTAGGTTATTTTTCTCTAAATTGAGATTATAGCCCATGCCATCACATTCCAGACTAGCTGATGGTTCTGGGTGTTCTTCTAAGGCAGCCCCATGTAGAGAATATTGCAATAATCAAGCTGCATAGTAACTAGAGAATGAGTGATTGACTGAACAATCCCACAATCTAAGAGAGAGCCAACTGATGCACCAAATGGAATTGTACCCAAGGCTGACATGTGTTCTTTATGCAGGAGCTATAAATCCAGAATGATCCCCAGGTGGTGTGCCAACAAAAGTCAAAGATGAAATATTCCTAGATCTGGGTGATTTAAACACCCAGAACTATTTGGCATGATTGAGTCCATGACATCCAAATCTACAAGCCTTCTAGGCATTGAGACAGAACCTCAACAGCCTCAGTTGGCTGGTCTGGGGTCAAAGGCTAACTATAATTTTGCATATCAATATTTGGAAACTTCCATAGAAATTCCTACATATAATAATGTCCTAGAATAAGGACATTGCACAACAAACATTTATTAGAATAGTAAAATAGGTGGGACTAAGAAGAGAGATATGGCATAGAACAAGAACAAGACAGGGAAGTGAAAATGATTTATTGTCTTTCAGTTTTAACTAGCATGCCAATAAATGCAAAAGTGTCATAGAGAAGCAGGTATTGTTCATAAATCTTTTCCACCTTTGTTTCAATATGGTCCTGGGATAACTATGGTAACTATAGTTACCATAGTTAACAATAACTATGGTAGAAGTGTTGCTGTTGAGATCTTATAGTATAACAGTATAATGTTATACTGTGTGGAGTCTGGGTAGCATGATGTGAAGGAATAGATTCAAGATTAATATTAATCCTCAGTTAGGATTAACAGAACAGAATAAAATAAGTGGAAGGGACTTTGGAGGTCTTCCTGTCCAACCTCCTGCTCAAGCAAGAAACCCTATGCCATTTCAGAAAAAATGGCTGTCTAATCTCTTCTTAAAACCTCCAGTATTGAAGCATCCACAACTTCTGTAAGCAAGTCATTCCACTGATTAATTCTTCTAACTATCAGAAAATTTCTCCTTAGTTCTAGGTTGGGTCTCTCCTTATTAGTTTCCATCCATTGCATATTACATTGGCCTATTCTTAAAGACCAGAATTTAGTGTTACAGGCAGTATTGGGCATATCTCCTGATGTCCATATGATTCCTCTGAATGTTTCAATAGTTACTAATTGTTTTTTGGGTGCAATTCAAGGTGCTGTTAATCAGAGACCAGATGTGCTCAGCATGAACAAAAAGGCAGAATCCAGATTCTCTCTCTAAGTCACAGGTTTATTTCGTGCTGGAAAAAGGTGGGTCCACTAATAAGGCTGGAAGAATCCCAAATGCAATTCTAAGCAAACATATATAGTTTTAAATAGTTACATAACAGGAACATTGCTTACTAGAGATAAGGTACAAAAGTTACAAAAAGTGTTTGTGCATGCATCCTGTAGTTATGATCCTGTGGTTCAATTGTAAGCTTGTAGTTTCTCTATCAAGGTTTCCACAACTCTGAAGCTTGGATGTTATTTCTGTCATTTCAACACAAGAATCCTTAAACCTGTCATCAAATTTATCAGAATTTGGATCAATGGTGCTTTTATCACCTATAAAGTCCTTCATAGCATAGACCCTGGTTATATAAGGGAACATCCTTCTGTGGTTGTTTCTGCTCTAGGTCCCATTGTTTAAACAGTGACAGAAAGCACGTCTTCTCCCTTATGACAGCTGCCTTATGGAATGATTTATCCCCAGAGATCAAGATGACTTATATATATATCATATTCAGAAAGCTATTAAATATTCTCCCAGACTCTGGGGTAAAGTGAAATTGAGCCACTGTTGGATGAATTTTCTCGATTGTATGTTGTTTCTGATGCCATTGGTAATTTTTCCTTGTATTTTATACCAATTTTCCTGTTAAATTTTGCAAATTGAAGTATGTTGCTGTCTTATTTTTAGTGGTTTCTGGAGGAACATAAAACTTTATTAAGGATTCAAAAATTATTTGGGTATATACATTGGTTTTTATCAATTAAACTTTGCAAACATACACATGTGTGTGTGTGTGTGCATGTGCATGCATGTATATTTTCTGGTTAAAATATATACATTTTTAACATTTAGAATAAGTACAGCAGGCTTGGATTTAAAACATTGCTGATTTTCCTTCCTTTAAAATAGTGATTTTAAAAGAATCCCCACAAAAATAAAACCTTATAGAAAAGATGACAACAATAACAACAAAATCAGTGTGCAAAAAAGGATTTAAGATGTTGATTTAAGTAAAAATTAGATAAATAAATAATTAAATAAAAATGAAAATAAAAAATACTAGCTTTATCAATTTTATAATGCACAAAATAGGATTTACTTACAAACTACAATGAAACTTAGGGTTCTGTTAATTGTTCTCTTTAATTAGTTTTGATTTGAATTCACTAGAAGTTTTTTTTCCTTCTTAATGGTAGTAGATTAAACATACCATATCCACTAGTGGGGTGATGACAATAGCTTCATAATGGGTTTATTTACTTCGAGGATGTCACTGATTAAACAAATACATTACTCCCATTAAAATTAGCACACACTATAACTATATATTTCTGCAAAAAAGTGTTGAAGAGATTTAATACTAATAGAAATAGCAACTAGACTTATATACCACTCCATAATGTTTTACACCACTCTTTGGGCAGTTACAATGTCAGTGTATTGTCCCCAACAATCTGCATCCTCATTTTCCTGAGCTCAGAAATATGGAAAGCTGAGTCAACCTTGAGCCTTGTCAGGATTAAACATCAGACTTTGGGCAGAGTTAGCCTGCAATACTGCATTCTAACTACTGTGCCATTTAAGGTGAAGGAAGGAAGGAAGGAAGGAAGGAAGGAAGGAAGGAAGGAAGGAAGGAAGGAAGGAAGGAAGGAAGGAAGGAAGGAAGGAATACCACTAAAAGGCAGATTTATTTTGGTATAAATTTAAATTCAAAACAAATAAATAAAAGAACTTCTGGCAAAAATAGCAAGGAATAATGTGTGTGTGTGTGTGTGTGTGTGTGTGATATGAATCAGACTTTTTGCATAGATAATACATATTTCAAATCAATGAGAAATACAAAATTTCAAACAAGTAATTTACATTCTGTTAAGATGATTCTTTTCGGTAAGTAGAAAGCTAAGTAGGACAAAAACCGTTATCGTGTGTGTGTGTGTGTGTGTGTGTGTGTGTGTGTGTGTGTGTGTGCAGGATGGTAGAGGACAGGAAGGCCATGGAGCAATGTTATCTATTGTGTTGGACATGATTTCACGAATAACAACAACATAGGTTTTTGTACAAATATCAAAATTCTTGTTTTTATTTATCTATTTATTAGATTTTATCTATTTTGACTACTTTTATGAATAACTTAAGGATTCAAGCATACTTAATATTCCTTCCTCCTTTTTTAGCCACTATACAAAGAAGATAAGAAGCCATTATTCTAATTATTAACAATTTTATATAAAAAAAGAATTAATTAAAAAGTATGTTTTCATTAGAAATTCTGCTTTTCCAAAATTACATTTTAGAATATAACTTAGTATTGAATCAATTGAGGAGTCCAATTGTCTTTGTGAGTACTCTCAATCCTTCCTTAACATCTTTGTTTCTCAGTGAATGTATGATTGGATTAGCAACAGGAGTTACCACGGAATAAAGAAGAGCAATTAGCTTGTCCTGGTCTAGAGAGTAGGCTGACGAGGGCCTGATGTAAGTATAGATGACAGAGGAATAGAAAATACTGACTACAATAAAATGTGAGGAGCAGGTAGAAAATGCTTTCTTTTTCCCTTCAGTGGAACGGATTCTGAAGATAGCTCTTATTGTAAAAAAATATGATGTTAGAGTCAACCCACAACAACCAAACCCAAATATAACATCTGAGGAAGATAACACAATCTCATTTAGAGTTGTATCTGAACATGAGAGGTGCAGCAATGGAGGTACATCACAGAAGAAATGATTGATAACATTGGAGTTACAAAAAGACAACTGCAACATAAGTCCAGAATGTGTAGAGGAATTTACCAATCCTACAACCCACACTCCAATAACTATGGAAGCACACACCTCCTTCCTCATGATCATTGTGTATTGCAAAGGGTGACAGATAGCTGCATAGCGATCAAAAGCCATAAAGGACAGAAGCACAAGTTCTGTTCCCATATCCCATATAAACAGATAGCCCTGTGTAATACATCCATAAAATGAGATAGTCTTTCTTCCAGTCCAAAGACTATAGAGCAATTTAGGAGTTGTAACTGAAATAGAGATTACATTCACTAAGGATAAATTGACAATGAAGAAGTACATGGGTGTGTGAAGTTTCCTGAAAGTACATATGGTAAGGATAAGAATGAAGTTGGCAGTGAGGGCTGTAACATAGATGAATATGAATACCCAGAAGAGGGGTGTTTGAATTTCAGTTGTTGTAGATAGCCCAACCAGGATCAACTCCAATATGGCCCTCTTGTTCTTTATTTCAATATAGTTGTAGCTGCTATCCTAAAGAGACACATGATTTAGTATAATAATCAACATAGTTGCACAATTCAATAATTTATCTAACGATTCTTCAGTTCCTTTCTATTCTTTTAATTTTCCATCAAAAATTGAAATCTGATTATTTTATTGTGGTTATTTTTAAATATGGAAAATCTACCACTCTCAGATTAGTTTATAACACTGATGAACCTGGGTCTTTTTGAACCCTTATGGTTCTGGTAATACTAGTGGTAATCAGCTGAAATCCACTAAATTCTTAATGATTTTTTAAAAAAGATTGTTTGTAATACATTTTAGGAATGTGGAATAATAAATAAATAGAAGCTTTAGTGATAATGTGAGGTTTCTAATACCACTTACTATTTGTAACATAACATTTTAGCTGTTCTAGCACTGAAAATCTATTTACATATTAATGTGCTAATTTTTTAAACTACCTCCTCTGTTTTTTCTCTTGTATAGGCAAGAAAAGATGTAACTGTAGTGTTATATAGAATCATATTAATTGTTCATTCATGTTTTGTAATTCTACTTTTTAAATTTATTTTACAAAAGTGTTCAGATACCTTAAAAGAAAAGGAAGATTAAAAAGTTAACATATGACATAAAGTGAAATGATCGCTTTTATCCCTATTTATTCTTACAGGTAGAAGAATAATTAGGAAGCTCTTTCTTATAATGGAAGTTCTTTCTGAGATGGAATTTAGGGGTATACTTTCTTGCTTGGTTTTTCCTGTACCGACATTTGGAAGATACAATTGCCTTTTTTGAGTACAAATGAAGGATTATATTAATGTGGACATTTTGAAATACTTAGTGAAATAAAGTGATTATACCTCTAGAACAGGTACCATAAAATTGGTAGTTGAAGTCCACACATCTTACATCTGATAAGTTTGAGAAGCACTGATCTAAATAATATTTATTTGTATGTATGTATGCATGCATGCATGTATGTATGCATGCATGCATGATTTATTTATTTATTTAAGAAAATTTATATTGCTGCCTACTCGCTCATCGTGATTCAAGGTGGCTTACATAAAAATAAAAACATCATATAAAAATTATATTTATTTATTTATCATTTTTTCTGTCATCTAATAGTTTAGGCAACTTCAAGATAAAGCAATATATCACAATAGTTATAAATATAAAAATGATTAAAATTAAAGAAATTAAAACAATTTAAAAACAAGAGTGTAGAAAGGAGAGGTGAGGTACCTATTCCATACCAATCACCTCCAGCTAGCAGCTTCTCCTTCAGGATCCATGCCAACTGAGCTTGCAAGGGATTAATAAAGACTAAAAAAGAGGGGGCAAATTTTACCTCCTGGGTCAAGACATTCCAAAGGGCAGGAGCCATGGTAGAAAAACTCTTTTATTGGATTCCACCAGCAGAAATTCTTTGACTGATAGGATCTGTAGTAGTGTCAACACGCATGAGGTGAGCCAATCTCATTGGGAAAAGATAGTTGCACAGATATTCTGGACCCATGACATAAAGATATTTAAAGGTAATAAACAACAGCTTGAATTGCACCCAGAATTAGATCAGCAACCAGAGAACTTGCATAACAGTGCTTTTACATGTCCCACCCTAGGAGGTTGTAAAATTGTCTGTGCTACTTCATTCTGGATCAATTGTACCTTCAAAATACTCTTTATAGACCATATTTATTGATATTCATCATTCCATAACTCTCCTGCCCCCATCGTCTACCTTTCAATATTGAAAAATGTTCACATGAAGTAATGAGAAATGAACACTCATTTTGTAGAGAGCGAAGCACTGGAATATTTTGCTGTTTTCCAGAGGAGAAATGTAGCTCTTAATTCTCACAGTGGAGAGGGACATTTTTTTTCCATATAGAATTCAATTCCCATGGACTTCTTATACATTGTTCTAAACAGACTTGCATATAATTGCGTGCTAGTCTTACTAGCTAAGTACAAGGATTCAAACAGATTCTTCAGTTTCCTACTGCTGATAACAAACACCTGTATGAAGCAAGGGACTCCTTGCTTCCAAAAGGAAAGACAAGGAGCTATATTCTTTTTGTTTCATGTCACTTAGAGGTTGTCTTCATACCTTCAAGGGGCAATTCAAGATGGCCTTTGATGATTGGCTTTGTGCTATTATAAACCTTGTTTGTAAATCAAGCCAGTGATCAGTGGAAGCTCATGTTATATGTCGGGATGCCAATGGGAGTGTGATCTCTGGGGCTTCATCATAATTGTTCGAATCAGACTTTGCAGAATTTCCTGGTGCAATTATATTAATGAATCATTATTGTTGGACAAATTTGTTGTGGATTTTTTCCTTCAATGTAGATGAAGTTCTGTAGCAACTTAATCATGGATGCATTATATTATTAAAATAAAGAGAACTCAATTCCTATAGATGGAAATAATCTACTTTTCATATGACTAACTTGAATCAAACTCTTTCTAATGTTATGTTCATTGACTGTTGATACTTTCTAACATCTTGAAGAGAAGGAAATGCTAGTAGTGTTACTCAGCTTAGTTTCTCTGGAATGAGGCAGCATTTCAGCTATTTAGAAAACCTGTTTACTTTTCAGAATAAACCCAGAACAAATATATAGAAATAAGGTATTACTACTCCCCCAATTAGTCTTATAGATAGAAAGCATGATTTAACTTTGAAGCCAATTTCTGTTATATTTTTGTTGACAGAGAACATGATTTAATTTTGAAGCAAGTTTTGTTATATATTTTTTCCTGAAAAATAACCTAAAAACCACTGCTCACAGTCATCCAAGCCCTAGTCACCTCCAGTATTCACTACTGCCATGTCCTTAAAAAATATCAGAAGTTTTGTTTGGTTCAAAACATGGTGGCCTGCATGGTTTTGTGCAAGTCTAGATTCTTTCAAGAACTGAATTGGCTGTCAGTTTCTTTATGGGTCTAATTCAAGTTGTTGATTATAACCTTTAAAGCCCTACATAGCTCGGGACCAGGTTATCTGTCTTTTCCCAGTTATATCTACCCAAGAATAAGAAGACAGGATATGGGCTCCCTCTCTTAAGGAGGTTCAGCCAGGGGTGAGATTCTACTGGTTCGGACTGGTTCTATAGAACCAGTTGTTATGATTCTGCACAGTTCAGAGAACCAGCAAATCATGCCCCTGGCTGCCCCTGCCCCTCTCCACCTGCCCAGTCAGTCCTTATTGCACATGCATGACATGGTGCATGCTGAACATTACTGATTGCATTCTCGCCCGCCCAGTCACTCCTTAAGGTATTTTTCCCCTCCTGATAATCAGCTGTTCCGATTATCAGCAGTGCTGGGATCCCCTCGCTGTCTTACTGCTTTGCCCAGGTGGATTCCCTGAGCCCCCCCGCACTCTCATTTTTTTTTGCCTTCCTGGCCTCCAGGGAAGCTTCCTGGAAGCAAAAACACCCCCCAGGAGGCTTCTCTGAGGCCCAGGAGGCCCAAAAATGGACTGCAGGGACTACAAAAAAATAAGAAGCCACGCCAACCTAGCCATGCCCACAGAATAGGTTGTTAAAAAATTTGAATCCCACCCCTGGGTTTATCTGGTGGGACCAAAAAGAAGGGTCTTCTGCAAGCGGCTCTCTTTCTCTGTACAACATCATTTCTGCAGAAATGAGATTGTCCCACACTTTGACACTCTTTTGAAAGGCCCTGAAGACATGACTTTGTCAATGGGCCTATAATGGAACCTGTCAAGTGGTTGACTTGATTGTTATTTTGGAGGAAAGGGGGTATTGGTTTTTCAATTGGGATTTTGTTTTTGTAAATCACTTGGAGTTGCCATAAGTGGGCAGCCATATAAGTTGTATAAACAAACAAACAAACAAACAATTTCAAAGCATCATTTTGAATATTGATTTTCTACTGTAGGAACTTACACATAAAGTTCCTTTATGTATCTATAGGTATCTGCTTTATGTTATATTAGAGCTAGCTAGCATACCAACTACAGTATGATGAAGAAATCAATGAGATTTTGTCTCTAACAAAAGTTACAGCTTTGCTATCTCTGCTCTGTCACACTAGACAGGTTTCCAATAGCGGTGGTTAAATACATATGTACTGTTTAATAATTGTAGCCCCTGGTTCTGTAATCTTTCTCTCTCTCTCCCTCTCCTTCTCCCCTCTCCCTCTCCCCTCTCCCTCTCCCTCTCCTTTTTCCCCTTTTCCCCTCCTTCTCCTTCTCCCTCAATATTCAGGATTAAACATTGTGAAATATTGCTCAGTTGCTTTTACTGAGAAAATGCAAAAGATAAGGTTTTTCCCCCCTGTAACTTTAGCCTTTTGCTAGTTGCCACATTGGCCCTGGGAGGAAGATCTTTCATATTTTTTTTAAAAAATTATTCTTTAAAATCAACAATACAAAACTCTCATTTCTATTAACACTATATATGTTATTGTATGTACATATTTATCATTTGTGACTATACATCATTTTTATCTTTCTTCTTCACCCATTCATACCACCTATCCCATATCGCATAATAATCATGGTCATCCTTGCCTCTTAGTTCCATCGTGAATTTGTCTAGGTCAGCACAGTCCATTATTTTTTAATTAAAGCCTCTTCTGATGCTATTATATCGTTCTTCCAATTTTGTGCAAAAATACTTCTTGCTGCAGTTAGGATGCGTACAATGAGGTATCTCTTATCTTTACTCAAATTCCCTTTGATCATACCCAGTAAAAATGTTTCTGGTTCCAAATTCAATCTATACTTTGTATCTGAAACAGCCATCTCTGTACGTTCTTCTGATTTTTTTTAGTCTCTAAACATTGCCACTACATATGGAAAAATGTTCCTTTTTTGTTTGCACTTCCAGCATTCCAGTTTCATATTTGGATACATTTTTGCCAGTCTTGCCGGCACTAACTGCCATCTACAAAACATTTGTATTGATTTTCCTTAAATGCCGTCGACAAAGTCAGCTTCCAGTTCTCTGTCCAAGTTTTTTCCCCACTTATCCAAATTTATATTATGGCCTACATTTTTTACCCAGGCAATCATAGGTCCCTTGACAATTTCTTCCTCTAGTTTCATTTCCAATAGATAATTATACATTCGTGTTATAAATTTCATATATTTACCTGTCAAGATTTGGTCAATTTTTTGTAAATCCTTATCTATCCCTTGTTCTCCTCTCATATTTGAAGTACCCACTGACACCTTCAATTTGAAAATCACTATCTGATAAGCTATTTTTATTTGCTGTAAGATCCTTAGAAAGCAACATTCATTACAATAGTGTGAATTTAAAAGATAAATTTCATTGAGAGAGCCACCTCACAAGAGATCCAGGAGTCAATAACTGTGCTTCCTAAGCACATCTTTTGTACAACCATTAGCTGCTTTGAAGAAAAATTCAAAATGCACCCATACAATATATCATGCATCCTGCTTGCCTTTTTCCTTTTCTGGAGAAAACTAATATTATATGCAGCAGAGTAAAAAAGAAAGAAATATTAAATAAAATCAGGAAGTTAAAATAAAGCCAAGTTAAAAGAAGAGAAAAACAAACCATATCATTATTAACAATTATTGTTTTCTATAATTAATGTTCTTATATATTTATTGTTTTTTAAAGTATTGTACAATGCCCAGAATCAAAAAATAATAATCCAATTTTCATCAATTACCACTCATTAATTTGCTAACCTTTGTCTTTCTTCAGATCTTCATCCAACCTATAAACCACTCAATTATTTAGTATATTGTAATAGCAATACTACTACATTTATTATCTGAATTTCCTCCCTTGTATCTCCTAAGTTAAAAAATTGCTGGGAGCAGCAGATATACCATCCCAGAACTCTTTTGAGTTGTTCCCATATTGGAGCATTTTCACTGAATAATCTTGGTCTCAGTGGTAAATTATCTCACTCAGAACAGAGTCTTCACTCAGGTGCATATGCATATGAATTTGAGTAATCTCAACTTTTAGTCACATGATGGCCATGTGTTGCTGATATATAACTTAAGGTCTGGGCCTGCCAGCTTGAAGGAAGTTTCCTATCTTTGAAATAAATGAAGATAGTACAAAGAGCTTGGTAAAAATTCTTACCTATGTACATATGCATTTATGGTTTAGAAATATTATATGAGAATAAAAAGAGATGTGAAGATAAATTTTCATGTGATGTTTGGCCATTTTCTAAAGCAGATGTCTTGTATGTTTTTTTTTTCCTTTTATGTTTGTCTCAAAAGACAAGATGTATTTTATATTAGCAAAATTATGCTGAAGTTATTGTATACTTAAATTTGTTACATTATGACTTGTCTTCTGCAACATGCAAAAATTTAAAATTATTCAGAAACCCAAGATGTTTGCAAAAAGATGCACAATATTAGCATGACATGCTGAAAGATTTGCCTTAATGCTTAATCACTGAGACATTGATATAAAATTTACTAAGGGTATAGCTTGATTGGAACTTTTCATATGCATATGCACCTGAGTGAAGACTCTGTTCTGAGTGAGATAATTTACCACTGAGACCAAGATTATTCAGTGAAAATGCTCCAATATGGGAACAACTCAAAAGAGTTCTGGGATGGTGTATCTGCTGCTCCCAACAATTTTCTAACTTAGGAGATACACACACACACACACATACACACACACACACATACACACACGTGTGTGAATGTGTTTGTGCATGTGTGTGTGTCATTGTTTCATAGAACTCTGCACAAATTTTAGAATTTTGATGACCTACAGAGAGAAGGAAAAAGCCATTATGCATAATATCTATATATACATTTATGATTATAATTATAGGACCCAAATAACAAATGGGGAAAATGTTCTGTTTAATACAAAGTGTTGACTTTTTGTCTGCTAGATTTCCCCCCCCTTCAGATTGGGTTTCAAAAATGTAGGTTCAACTGAACAGCCTAATTCGTCTTATAAGTGCTTTCAATCCTTCTATAAAATCTTTATTTCTCAATGAATATATGATTGGATTAACAACTGGTGTTACCACTGAATAAAGAAGAGAAATTAGCTTGTCCTGATCAAGAGCATAGACTGAGGAGGGCCTGATATATGTGTAGATCACTGAAGAAAAGAAAATACTGATTACAATGAAGTGTGAAGAACATGTGGAGAAGGCTTTCTTCTTCCCTTCAGTGGAACGCAATGAGCAAATGTTTTTTAATATAAAAAAATAGGATGTGAAAGTTAGTCCACAGCTGCAAATCCCAAATATCACATCTGAAATAAATTCCATAATTTCATTTGGATTTTTATCTGAACATGAGAGTTGCAATAAAGGAGGTATATCACAGAAGAAGTGATTGATAATATTGGAGTTACAAAAAGAGAGCTCTAATGTAAGTCCAGCATGGATTCCAGAATTGATCATTCCAAAAATCCATACAATACTTGCTATGCCCAAACACACTTCCTTCTTCATAATAACAGTGTATTGCAAAGGGTGACAGATAGCAGCATAGCGATCAAAAGCCATGAATGAGAGAAGAAGAAGTTCTGTTCCCAAAGCCCAGACAAACAGATAGACCTGTGCAATGCATCCGTAAAATGAGATGGTCTTTCTTCCGGTCAAAAGATTATGTAGCAATTTAGGTATTGTAACTGAAATGGAGAATACATTCACTAAAGACAAATTGACAATGAGGAAATACATGGGGGTGTGGAGTTTTCTACAAGAGTATATGGTAAGAATGAGGACAAAGTTGGCAATTAGGGCCATCGTGTAGATGAAAATGAATATCCAGAAGAGAAGGGACTGCATTTCAGTTGTTGTAGATAGCCCAACAAGGATAAACTCCAATACAGCAGTCTTGTTTTTTATGTCAATATTGTTGATGCTGGAATGCTAGAGAGATACATGGTTTTGTATTAAATATATATAAAGTATCAAATTCAATATCAATTTTAGTAGGCATTTGATACTTTTACTCATTCATTCAAATGTTTATAGAAAAATTATCTGCAAGTGCTACAAATAATAAAGAAGATGATGAAATGTTATAGCATGGAATAAAATGAAAGAATTACCTCCATCTCTGTTTTTAAATGTTCTGAATAAAGAGCTTATTCTCTTGCTTATGACTGAGACATATACTTGGCTGTTTGATTTTTCTTGGGCTAGTATATGGTTTTTCCTTCTAACAATTTAATGAGTGATGATCTCAATGAATGTACATCATCAATGTAAAATCTTCATTAATCAAAATAATGAAACCACTGGGAGGGAAACCTTAAAGGCATTATGTAGGTGATATCTATTAATCATCACCAGGGGGGGAAAAACTAGTCAAATTAAAAATGGAGAACCTAATGCTTACTTGCACTTTTATTTTATTCACGTTAACATGTAAATCATATTACATTTATTACAGGGCTGAAGATACAAATTTGGTGACTAATCATAATACCAATTTTGGGCATTTGTTCTCAGAATGGCCCTGGAGTATGAAATGAGGCTCCATTTTGCTTGTAGATCTCATGTTATCTAATTTTCACAAATTACATTTGCCTAAGAATTCATTCCATCACACTGGATAGGTTTCAGTTTGTAAGACTTCCCATAGTTCCATTTCCATATTGTCCGATTTATTTACTTTATTTTGTTTATTTAATTTCATTTCACTTCATTATTTATTATTTTATTTTATTATTTTATTGTATTATTGTATTTTTGTAAAATTTATTGGCTGTCCATCATATCTAAGTCTGGGTAGCTTACAACCCATCTTAAATTATCATTATTACCTTTATTGTCAGAGTACAATATGTATACAATATGTATGAGATTGGCTGAGCCTCCCTTCGTGCACCCACCCACCCACCCACCCACACACCTCACAGTGAGGACAGAAGTCCCTAATCCAGTCCCAATCTTATTACACTATGTAACCTTGTTGCACAATGCACCAGCCCTGCAAGTCTATCATACTATGTTAAAACTCTATTTGCCAACTTCCTAAAATGCTCCATAGTTTTTGATTGGATGAAATAACATTTAATTTTATATATTTGCTCATTAGGACTATAGAAATTTTTTGTAAAAGTTTTTTTTTAAAGAGAAACACTAACAAACACAAACATAAAACAGCAACCTAAATACAAAATACAGCGTGTCGGTTGGTACATTTCTTTCGTGCAATGTCACAATGTCAACAGTCTTCCCTTCCAAACATACATTCATATTACATAGATCAACTATAAATATTATATTATGTTATATTGTATTATTATTGTTTCATTATTAGACTCAACTATAAATTTGTATATTTCTTATCGAGCAAATCTCAGTTTTAACAAACCCGGGAACATACAATTTGTTTCCTCATATTAAATTATATAACATCATTACATCATATTATCTTACACATTGTACTATTCCTTTTCAAGACATAGTTTACTTCTCTATTTTCTTGTCTAACTATTGATAAAATAAATCCCAAATTTTATAATATTCTTTGTCTTCTTGCTCTCTAATTGCTAATGTCAATTTACTCATTTCTGCACATTCCATCATTTTCTTAATCACCTCTTCCTCTACTGGAATTTTTTCACTCTTCCAATCTCTAGCAAATGCAATTTTAGCCGTTGTTAACACCTTTATAATCAAATACGTCAATTTTCTACTGTATCCTTCAGGCAAGATACCTAATAAAAATATCTCTGGTTTCAAATCTATATGCTGTTTTGTCATTTTTTCAAGCCATGTATGAATCTTAGTCCAGTATCTCTTAGCATCAACACATGTCCACCACATATGGTAATATAATCCAGGTATCTGATGACACTTCCAACATCTTTCCAATTTATTCTTGAACATCCTTCCTATTCATGCTGGGGGTAAGTGCCACCTGTAAAACATCTTATACAAATTCTCTTTATACGCTACCAACATTGTCAATTTATAACTTTGAGACTATAATTTTTGTTATTTATCTAGATCTATACCATATCCAAAATTCCTCACCCAGGAATTTGTTCTTTAATTTGTTCTTCCTCCAATTTAATTCCAAGTAGATAACCATAAAGTTTTTTTAATCATTTTCTCATCAGTACCTGTTAAAATTTCATCCAATTCTGTAAATTCGTTATAAAATCCCTCTGTTTTACAATCTTTATCATACCTAGAATGTATTTGCATATATGTATACCAATTCATCTTAATTGCTTTCTCCTCTAGTTCTTGTTTAGATTTGAGTTCACCCTTTTCATTTAAAATTTCGCCATATCTAACCGTGTGTTTCATTCTATAAGCAACTGGGTATGCAAATGCTTCTGTAGTTGACAATCAGACTGGAATTTTCATGTTTTCAGATGGAAATTTTAAACAAACTAAGGAATAAAGGGAAAAAAAACTCTTCTCCCTTCAATCTTTCTGACCAATTTACGCTCACTGGCTAACAACATGGATGAAATTCATCTCTTAAATAGATGGAATTCTGATTTTTATAATTCAACTGTTCTTTGTTTTACTGAAACCTGGCTTAATAAACAAATTCATGGGGACAACACCATATACATTCCAGGATTTCAGACATTTAGATCAGACAGAATTAAAGAGACATCAGGTAAAACAAAGGGTGGAGGATTATGTTTATATATCAACAACAGTTGATCTCAGGATATAACTATATATATAAGTTTTGTGATGAAAACTTAGGGCCTTTACACACCAACTGCAAGCCATTTTACTCTCCATGTGAGTTCTCCTCATTTCTCCTAATAGCTGTGTATGTTCCTCCACAAGCCTGTGTAAACAAGGCATTACAAACTCTTGCTGATCAAATTATGGATGCTGAAGCCAAACACCCAGGTTCCCTTCCCATCATTTTAGGAGATTTAAATTAAGCTAATTTAAGGAAAGAGCTCCCAAAATATTTCCAGCATGTAAATTGTCCCACCAGAGGCAAAAATACTTTAGACCACTGCTACACAACAGTAAAAGATGCTTATAGGTCTTTACCACGAGCAGCTGTGGGACACTCTGACCACTGCATGATTCACCTTGTCCCTGCCTACAGACAAAGATTTAAAACCATTAAACCATTAAATCAGTGAAGACTTGGTCGGATGAGGCAAAGCTGAAACTCCAGGCCTGCCTTGATTGCTCTGATTGGAATGCTTTTGAAGATGCCTCTGCAGACCTAGATGAGCTCACAGATACTGTAACATCATATGTTAGCTTCTGCAAAGACTTATGTGTACCAGTAAGGAACCTGCAAATATATAGTAACAATAAACCTTGGTTCACAGCTAAACTTAAGCAAATATGTTGTTCCAAAGAGGAAGCCTACAGAAAAGGTGACAGAATGCTATACAACCAGGCCAGAAATATATTAACAAGAGAGATCAGAGCATCAAAAAGAAGCTACCGTATATACTCGAGTATAAGTCGACCCGAATATAAGCCGAGGCACCTAATTTTACACAAAAAAACTGGGAAAACTTATTGACTCGAGTATAAGCCGAGGGTGGGAAATGCAGCAGCTACTGGTAAATTTCAAAAATAAAAATAATTAATTTGGGAAACGATCTCACTATCATGAAAGGTTTAATTGATTCACTAACCCAAAAGAAGAAGATGATGATGACAGCGGGAGGCAGGAGTCACTCTCTTCCCCTCCCTCGGAGGCCCCTGAGTCAGGAGTCACTACCGCCGGCGGCCCCAGTCAGTCGCTGGAAGGGAAAGGCAAAGCGCTTTTTGCCTTTCCCTTCCGGCTGGGGCTGTTGGGAGTCGCTGCCGCCGGAGCGCCCCAGTCCCGCTGCCTGGGAAGGGAAAGGCAAAACGCTTTTGCCTTTCCTTCCCGGCTGGGCTGGGAGTCGCTGCCGCCGGAGGCCAGCGACTCCACACCATTTTTTTCCAGAGGGATCTGACTCGAGTATAAGCCGAGGGGATTTTTTCAGCACAAAAATGGGCTGAAAAACTAGGCTTATACTCGAGTATATACAGTACTCTGAAAAGTTAAAGAATCAATTCTCAACAAATGAACCAGCAAACATGTGAAAAACTCTTAGAAACATCACTGGCTTCAGCAAACCTCCTTCCCAGGCAGAAGGAAATCAACAATTAGCAGATGACCTGAATGTGTTTTACTGCACGTTTGAAAAGAAACTACAGCCACCTATCTCCACAACCCACATCTCAAACACATCAACAACAGCCAAGCCTCCTACAACTGGCCCCAATCCATTTGGCTCACAACTTCTGGTGATCACAGAAAAAGAAGTGCAAGATCTATTACACAGACAGAAGCCAGGAAAAGCACCAGGGCCAGACAAGATAACTCCTTCTTGCTTAAAAGTATGTGCTGACCAATTGGCCCCCATCTTTACCTGAACCTTTAATAGATCACTAGAGATGTGCTATGTTCCTTCCTGCTTCAAATGTTCTACCATCATCCCATTGCCAAAGAAGCCCTCCATCAAGGAACTGAATGCTCTAACATCTGTAGTTATGAAAATCTTTGAAAGGCTTGTGCTGTCCCACCTGAAAACCATCATGGATCTGCTGTTAGATACCATGCAGTTTGCATACCGAGCAAATAGATTGACAGATGATGCTGTTAACATGGCTCTGCATTACATCCTACAACACCTTGAATCTCCAAATACCTACGCAAGGATCCTCTTTGTAGACTTCAGTTCAGCATTCAATACCATCATTCCAGGCACTCTTCTAAGTAAATTAAACCCACTAGTGGTACCTGAACACACTTGTAAGTGGAACATAAGCTTAATAACAGACAGGAAGCAGCAAGTGAAGCTAGGTGGAATCACATCCGATACCTGTACAATCAGCCCAGGGGCCCCTCAAGGCTGTGTGCTATCTCCACGTCTCTTCTCCCTATATACCAATGACTGCATCTCAAACGATCCATCTGTTAAAATACTGAAGTTTGCTGATGACACAACAGTGATTGGTCTCATTCAAGACAATGATGAATCTGCATACAGACAGGAGGTTATACAACTTGCCTCATGGTGTAACTGGAATAATCTGGAACTGAACACACTCAAAACCATAGAAATGGTGGTAGAATTTAGAAGAAACCCTCCCATACTACCACCTCTTACAATACTAAACAACACAGTATCAATAGTAGAGACCTTCAAATTTCTAGGTTCTACTATATCACATGACCTAAAATGGACACCTAACAACAAAAACATCATTAAAAAAGCACAACAAAGAATGTTCTTTCTGCGCCAACTCAGAAAGCTCAAACTGCCCAAGGAGCTGCTGATACAGTTCTATAGAGGAATTATTGAGTCTATCATCTGCACCTCTATAACTGTCTGGTTTGGTTCTTCAACCCAACAGGACAGTCACAGACTTCAGAGGATAATTAGGACTGCAGAAAAAACAATTACTACCCACCTGCCTTCAATTGAAGACCTGCATACTGCATGAGTCAAAAAGAGGGCTGTGGAAATATTTACAGACCCCTCACATCCCGGACATAAACTTTTTCAACTCCTTCCCTCAGAACGATGCTATAGAGCACTGCACACCAGAACAACTAGACACAAGAACATTTTCCCGAAAGCCATCACTCTGCTAAACAAATAATTCCCTCAACACTGTTCAACTATTTACAAAGTGTACACTACTATTACTGTTAATCTTCTCATCACTCCTTATCACCCATCCCCTTCCACTTCTGATTGTAGGACTGTAACTTTGTTGCTTGTATCCTTATGATTTATATTGACTGTTTCCTCGTATAATTTGATTGTTGATTGTACCTTATGACTATCATTAAGTGTTGTAAGTTATGATTCTTGATTCTTAATGAATGTACCTTTTCTTTATGTATACTGAGAGTATTTACACCAAGACAAATTCCTTGTGTGTCCAATCACACTTGGCCAATAAAGTATTCTATTCTATTATTCTATTCTTATTTTCTCCCATATCAACAATAAAGAATCTCATATATAATGTCTCTTAAAATACCCATGAGTTTTACTTTCTTTATACCATAAAAAGCATGTCATCCCAGTAATAAATCATGACCTTCTAATGTTAACAATCTAACATTCCTTAATAAAACCCATTCTTTGATCCACATCAATGCCCCCACCTGATAATATAATTCCCAGTTAGGTAAGCCAAATCCTTCTCTTATTCTAGCATCTTGTAACAACTTAAGTTTAATTCTTGCCTTCTTCCCCTTTCCTATGTACTTCAATATTATTTTATTTAAATCCATAAAAAATTCTTCCCCCAATTTAATTGGAATAGTCTGAAACGAATATAATATCCTTGGTAATATATTCATCTTAATTGTAGATATTCTCTCTATCAGAGATAATTGTAGATTCTGCCAATTTTTTAGATCTGTTGCAATCTGTTTTTTAAGTTTAACATAATTATCTTCTTTCAAAGTTCCGCATCTTGCTGTTAGGTATATTCCTAGGTATTTTACTTTAATTATAATCTGAATGTTCAGTCCTTCTGTCAAGACAGTCTTTTGTTTTCCTGTCATATTCATAACTAATATCTTGGTTTTATCCTTATTTATTTTCAATCCTGCCACCTGTCCATATTCCTCAATTTTTTCAAACAATTTGGGTGCTGATTTCAATGGTTCCTCCAATATGAAAACCAAATCATCTGCAAAGGCTTGTAGCTTGTATTCCTCCTTTTTATTTTCATTCTCTTTATTTCCCTATTGTCTCTGATATTTCTATTTAACACCTCCAAAGTCAACACAAACATTAATAGCGACAAAGGATATCCTTGTCTAGTTCCTTTTTCAATATTGATATTTTTCGTCAAATCTCCATTAATCATCACTTTAGCAGATTGCTTTTGATATATTGCCTCAACTGCTTTTATAAATCTTTCTTCAAAGGCCATCTGTTCCATCTGTAATATCATAAACTGCCACTTTACATTATCAAAGGCTTTTTGCACATCTAAAAATACCAAGGCTGAAATTCTCTGAATGAGTTTCATAATATTCCAGAGTATCCAAAATTATTCTTATGTTGTCTTTGATCTGTCTCTTAGGCAGAAATCCATTTTGATCAACATGAATAGTTACTCAAGTATCAGTTAAGTCTTTCTGCCATTATTGAAGCAAAGATTTTATAATCTACATTTAACAGGGAAATAGGTCTATAATTTTTAATCTGTTGTAATTCGGTGTCCTCTTTTGGTATTAAAGTAATATATGCTTCTGCTCATGAGTCAGGTATTTTAGCTTTCAATAAGACTTCATTCATCACTTCAAGCATTATATTACTCAACAGTTTCTGTAATCTTATAAAATTCAGCTGGAACGCCATCCAGGCCTGTGGCCTTCCCAACATTTTGTCTGTTTAATGCTTCTGTCAGTTCCATCATTGTTATTTTCCCTTCTAGCATTATGTCTTCAGATATTTGAGGTAACTCTGCTTCTTGTAGATATTGTTTAACTTTTTCTTCTTCAATGTTCTCTTGTTTATCCTATGTCTCATAGTCATTCTGTACAATCTCTTTCTTTTCCTCATTTCCATTATGGCTCACACTTTGATCATCAATCTGCTGTACTATCTTTTTCACTTCTCTATCTTTTTTCAATTTATATGCCAACCATCTACCAGGTTTATTCGTGTTTTCAAAGAAGTTTTGTTTGGCACTTCTAATTTTTTAAGCTAGTTCTTCTTTTTCTGTCAACTCTATTTTAGGGTTAATAACCTCCATTTGTTTTTTAATAATTATTTTTGTGGGTATTTTTGTAATTCTTTCACAAGTTTTCTGCATTCATGCTCTAATACAGGGGTGGGCAAACTTTTTGGCCCAGGGGCCTCATTGACTTTTAAAATTTGACAGACGGGCCGCCACCTGGTGTCGAAATGCCTGTCATTACAAGTCAAAATCAAATGAATGCAATCATTCAATCATTCACATCAAACCTTAATTCTGTATCAATCTTCGGCGGGCCGGATTAAAAAGATCAACAGGCCGGATGTGGCCCGCGGGCCGTAGTTTGCCCATCCCTGCTCTAATATCTGTTGGTTCTGTCTTTTCTTAATTTTTCTTCTTCTTGCATAGTCTATAATCAGACCTCTAGTATAGGCCTTCATAGTGTCCCATAAGTTCTGCAATGAAGTTTCCTCTTTTTTATTCTCCTTAAAGAAGAATGTCAATTCTTCTTCCATTTTCTGTAAGAATTTTTTTTCTTTCTAAATTACATTACAAGTCCATATTGATCTTTTCCTTTGTCCTTGCCATTTAACCCATATTGGATTGTGGTCCACCCAAGTACTTGCTTCAATATTAATTTCTTGTATATTAGAGATTATTTCCGATGTCATGTCAATTCTCGACCAGGATAGGTGTCTATTAGAATAGAATGTATATTGTCTACTTTTAGAGTTCATTTCTCTCCAAACATCTCTAATTCTAGGTTCCTCCACCATCTTAAAAAAAGGATTTTGGGAGTGTGTTTCTACTCTTTTTGTTAAGTTTCTGTATTTTATAGTTCGATTTTGTGTCTACTATAGCATTAAAATCTCCCAACATGCAAATATTGCCATATTCCAATTCTACTATCTTCTCATGCAACTTTTTAATAAAATTCTTCTTGTTTTTCATTTGGTGCATAGATTGCTACTAAGAGTATTTTCAAGTTGTTATCCATTATTTCCACCATCAAGATTCTTCCTTCCTCATCTGTATAAATTAACTTGGCCTTGATTATTTTCTTTATGTATAGTACTACTCCTCTTTTATTTTGTTCAGCCAATGAAGCATATAAATCACCAATTCTTGGGTACTTCAATATTTGAGCTTGTTGTTATTTAATGTGAACTTCTTGCAGGCAGACTATATCTAATTGTAATTTTTCTAGTTTGTGAAGTGTCTTTTTCCTTTTAATGGGTGAGTTTAGTCCATTTATATTAATTAAAATCAATTTATTTTCTTCCATTGTTCATATTTTATAAGTAGGATTTATTGCTCTCATTGTTCTTTGCTCTCTTGCTTCTCTAGGCTCCTCTCTTCCACCAGCTGCTCCTTCTTCTTGCAATATTTCATCTCTTTTTTCTTTATCTCTTAATTCCTCCATCTCCCTTTGGGATTTCCCTTCTTCTCTCCTCTCTCTCTAAACAATTTGTCATAAAATAATTCTGCCTTCTCTATTGAATCTAATCTACATCATTTTTTTCGCCAAGTAAAAGTTAAACCTTCTGGAACCAACCATCTATAGTTTACTTCTTTTTTAATTAATATTTTCATCAAGAATTGAAATTCTCTTTTGAACTCTCTCACTTTCCTTGGTACTTGTTTCAGGTCTATTGTCTCTTTCCCTTTGTATCTCAATGGGTTATCTCTGGCATGCTGCAGTATTTGTCTTTTAATTGCTTTCTTAATGAACCTCACATGAACTTCTCTTGGTAATTTATTTCTCATAGCATATCTTGTGAATATTGGAATGCTTCATCTATACCAAACATCATTTTCTCTTCAGGTATCTTCAAGGCTGCTGTCAAAATTTCTACCATTCTACCATTTTCTCCCTTTTCTTCTTCAATATTCTGGAATCTCAGGTAGAATTTGGCTCTCTCAATCTCCCAGCCCAACATTCCTTTTCCCTTATCCTGTTCCACCATTGTCAATCTATTATCTATTTCTCCAACTTTTTTATCTGTCTGGTCTCTATGTTGTTCTATTTTTTTAAACCTCTTTTCATATTTCATCATAATTTGTTGAATATTCTCAGATTTCTCATCTATTTTCATTGTTTTCTCTTCTATTCTTTCCATCCTGTCTTTCAGACATTTACCTTGATCTTATATTAATTGCACTATCATTTGTAGTGTCTCCTCCTTCCCCTTTTTCTTCTCCTTGTCCTTCTCCTTCTCCTGCTGCAGCATAGCACAAAGATTCCGCTGAGAATTTGAGCTTAAAGAGAGGTTGATTTCTTCATTGTTAATTAATGATTAATTGTAATCCCAATCAGGCGTGTTGCCCAAAATAACTATCCTCAGGTTCTTCTGACCCTAATCTATTAAGCGAGAACAATTAAAAAATAGGAAAAATTCCCAACAAAAAAACAAAAACAAGAAAAATGCAAAAAGGAAAAGGGAGAAAGGGGAAAAAAAAGAATATCAAAAGGAAAAAAAAGGAAAAAAAATAGAACTAAGTCAGAGAGCCAGGCCTCAGGCCTTCTTCTTTAAAAGGAGAGAAGTAAAAAAAAATTTTTTTTAATCCAACAACAAAACCAAAGTCAGGTTGATAGTTTAACAACAAAGAGTTCCCAGTTGCAGACCAAAATAAGTCATAAAACAAGTTACTTCCACCACACACTGTCCAAGGCCTAATATCTAATACTAAGTTGCAATACTATTCAGCAAGATTATAGTCCAGGATCAAATCTTGACTCTTTCAACTTCAATCTCCAACTGCTAGAGTGATTTTCCAGGAGGAACACCTTTAAAAACATTCATCCAGTGCTCTTCTCTTTATCTTAATAAAAATAATTGGTGGATGTTAAAAACATTCCCCCCAATTTCCATATGAATTTTTTTAAAGGCCTCTGGGTGGCAGTCTTGCTTAAAACATTTAGTTATCAGCAGTTTTTAAAGTTATAAAAAGAGGGGGGGAAATGTCCAGGCAGATTAAAATAAAAAGTTTTCTTTTTGAGAGAAAAGGAAAACTAACAAAAACACAAAAAGAATGATAGTAATTTTAAAGTCTCTCTTTAAAATCAAATTTGAAAATTGTATTATTTTAGCAAAAGTCCAGTCCATTTAGTTTAACTTCCTTATTAAAAATCAGTAAAAATCATTTAGATAACACCAATTCTTCTGACTTCAAGTTTAATTTAGTTGCTTATTCTTCTTCTGTCTTCAATATTCTCAAATCTTTCCCTCCTAGGGTGCTCTCTCTTAAAAAAAGAAAAATTTAAAGGTATCACCAAAGCCGACATACTTTCCGTTCTTCTCTCTTCCATTCCGGAGCTGTCCCAACCTTTCAGCAGCTTTAATGGCCACTTCTTCTGCAGCCGGATTGAAGAGCTTTGCCTGGATCAACCAGGGATTTTGCAATATCCCTGGTATCAGAAGGCTACGCTCTTCTCGCTCTACAAGATGGTTTTGATCCAAATGGACCCCCCAGTTGTGGTGGTACCGGCACCAGTTCTGGAGCCCCAGAATCTCACATCATATCATTGTGATGTCACCCCCCCTTTTCAAGGACTATAGAATTCATGTGGAACTAAATGGGGACTTCAGAAGCCACCTCAGGACATCAGCACTAGGGTTGGTCTACTTCACAGTAGAATACTCTGTCCCTGTATGTCTCAACAGCTGCCATACTAGTAAGCTAGATGCCAGATTCAACAACACTATGAGGATTATCAGCAAAAGTATTAAAACCACTCTGATTTGCTGGCTACCTGTTTTGAGCCATATCACATCACTAGCTTTAAGAAGACAGGATGCACTAATGAGTGAACACAGAAAAATAATGAACAACTCACTACAAGTGTTTATGATGTATTGTTGTGTGTTAATATGGCTGGTTGGTGATTAAAATAAAGGAACACCAACTTTGACTTTATGGCAACTGACACAGATATGATATTATGGGACAGGAGCTGTGGCTTGACATTAACATTCTATTCATGAACGGTATCATCAGGATCCTTCCACTGAAGCAAAAATGCCCAACATTCTTCACATGTTATTGATTCAATATTTTTTCCTCTGCTGTACATGACAATTTAGACATCTATAGAAGGAGATCTATGGTAATAATTTAGGAACTATTGGGGTGGGGGTTGTGTTGAGGTAATTCTCCATTAGGAGAATGAGTGCACACAGAGAAACGTAGCGAGAGTGGTGAGGAATAACACACAACCAGCACACAGATACACTGTGTTATGTATTTAGCACTTGACAGCAGTTCTCCTTCTGGTCCGCTGCCTGAGCGGGAGCGCCGCAGCTCCCATTGGCTGATGCCGTTTGACAGCCGGGCTGTAAAGGGAGCTGTCAAACGGCATCAGCTGTCGCCGCCAGCTGGCTGTCAGATTGCATCTGAAGCCGCGGCGACCCTTTATTCCCTGAAAATAAAGTTGTTAGCGTTATCCTGGCTCCGTCTCCCTTCTGTAACCGCCGCTCTACAACACTGGCGACGAGGGAGGGATGCAGTAAAGACGTCCAGGCGAAACAATTGAGCCGAAGTCACACAGAGAAAGAGCTGAAGCCGCTAATTACCGAGTGAAGTCACCACCGCCGGCGCTCTCCAAAAGAGCGCGAACTTCAAAGCTCCGAAGCTGAGGAGCCGAACGCCGCTGACAGGCGCTGCTGAAACGCTTTTTTAAAAGCGACCGCTGAATTTTTCCTCACCTAGCACACCCACGGTTATCGCTCAAATGGCATCTACGCCGACCTTCCCACATTTCCAGCCCGGAACAGAGACTTGGGAATCCTACATTAATAGATTTGAATGTTTTTTAAACGCTATAGACTTGTCTAGGGCTACAGACCTGAGGAAAAGGTCTTATTTTTTAAGTTTTTGTGGGGCTACAGTTTTCGACACTGCCTCAGCATTAGTGTCACCACGATCCATTAAGTCTATTCCCTGGGAAGAGCTGAAGGATATTCTAGCCAACCATTATTCCCCCAAACCCTCTCAGATAGCTAGGAGGCTAGCCTTTAGGAGAAGGGTTCAAGCTGAGGGAGAAACCCTAAGCCAATATATGGCAGCTCTAAGATCTGCTGCCATCCACTGTGGGTTCAGGGACTACCTTGATGATATGCTACTTGACCAAGTTGTGGGGGGGGGTTAGAGATCTGAAGCTGCAACGTAGGTTATTAGCCAAGAAAGATCTCAACCTAGCCCTAGAAGAAGCTCAAGCTGCTGAGCTATCAGAAGTGTCTGCAGCTGAGATTCAAGGTACTTCCATTAGACAAGGGACGGCTACAGTCCACTACGATGAAGCCTCCCAGGAGGAAATAGAAGAGCCATTAGAAATAAATCACCTCACATGCCCTAGAGCACCTTTAGCTCCACCAAGGAGAAACAACAGCCAGTTCACCAAACAACAATCCCCTTGTTTGAGTTGTGGGGGAAACCACCCTAGAGCCAAGTGCAGATTCAGAAATGCTATTTGTCTGAACTGCCAGAAGCAAGGGCATATAGCCAGAGTTTGTCAAGCTGAACAAGCCCCTGTCCCAAGATCCCGAACCTCTGCCTCTTTCCAAAGGCAAGTAAAAAGCTGCTACACTTGTTATCACGCAGGCAGCGTCTCCACTAACCCTAACAAAATAAGCGTTTCTCTTCTTTTAGAAGGTAAACCCTGCCATATGGAGGTGGACACCGGGTCAACCCTCTCCATCATTGCATGGTCCACGTTAAAGAAGATGCTGCCTTCGTTCCCAAGGAGGAAGCTGACCACCTGCCACCTGAATCTTCGGGACTACCAGGGAAGGACCATCCCCGTCCTGGGTAAGGAAAGAATCCTCCAGGGCCTACCCGGGGTGGTCCCATACTTTGATGACATTTTAGTATCGGCCTCCAGCAAGTCACAGTTGTTACTCAGGGTTAGGTCTGTCCTTGACAGGTTTAGACTAAATGGGCTCAAATTGAAAAAAGAAAAATGCACCATAGCTACCAGTCAAGTAGACTTCCTGGGTTATCGAATTGATTCCTCGGGAATTCACCCTATTGAAAGCAAAGTCAAAGCCATTCACGATGCACCCACGCCTTCTAACAAGGTAGAACTACAGACCTTTATAGGACTTTTAAACTTCTATGCTTCCTTCTTACCCCACAAAGCCTCTGTAGCTGAGCCCCTGCATAGGCTCCTAGACAAGAATGTTCCCTGGCACTGGGGGCAGATAGAAGCCAACGCTTTCTGAGCAGTGAAGTCCCTATTGACTTCAAACGCAGTTCTAGTGCAATTTAGCAAGGACTTGCCCCTAGTACTCGCAGATGATGCCTCACCTTTTGGGATAGGAGCAGTTCTAAGCCACAGACTTTCAAATGGATCAGAGGCACCCATTGCCTACTTTTCTAGGACATTCTCTCCTGCTGAGAGAAACTACAGCCAGATCGATAAGGAGGCTTTGGCTGCTGTAGCTGCTGTAAAAAAGTTCCATGAGTTTCTCTATGGCCATTATTTTGAACTGGTAACAGACCACAAACTGCTTTTAGGACTGTTAGCTGGAGACAAGCAAACCCCACAGGTACTTTCCCCAAGAATGACCAGATGGACTCTTTTTTTGGCCGCTTATTCATATACCTTGATCCATCGCCCCGGAATAAACCTGAGCCATGCAGATGCCCTCAGCAGATGCCCCCTGCCTACGCCAGTCGAGGACCCAGCTCCCATCCACGCAATCTTCGAGTGCACAGGACTGGATCTCCCAGTTTCAGCTGGGGATGTTGCTGCACACTCAAAAAAAGATCCATTGATTTCGCAAGTCCTGGACTGGGTGGGAAGGGGGTGGCCGGATATACAATTTGCCCTGAGTTAATTCCCTTTAGGACCCACAAGCAGGAGTTGTCAGAAATTCAGGGCTGCCTGTTGTGGGGGACAAGGGTAGTCATTCCTGCCTCCTTGCAAGAACCAGTTCTAAGGGCACTGCACGTGGGACATCCGGGCATGGTGAGGATGAAGGCCTTGGCCCGGCTACGTTTGGTGGCCTGGACTAGATGCCCAAATTACCAGTTGGGTCAACGCATGCCAGGCCTGCCAGGCGACAAGGGCAGCTCCACCCACAGCCACACCCACCAGGTGGGAGGACGCGGGGCACCCTGGGCCAGGGTTCACATTGACCTAGCTGGTCCCATAATGGGAAAGACTTTCTTGGTGGTTGTGGACTCATTTTCTAAATGGACCGAAGTGGCCATGCTGACTTCCACCACAACACAAGCCATCACAAGGGTTCTGACCCAGCTGTTCGCCACGCATGGACTGCCAGACACCCTGGTGTCAGACAACGGGCCTCAGTTCAGCTCAAATGAGTTTGCCATCTTCGCAGCCAACCTTGGCATCAGACACGCACTCACAGCACCCTTTCACCCTGCTAGTAATGGGTTGGCCGAGAGGGCCGTTAGATCAGCCAAGGAGGTTTTAGCCAAGCTGAGCATGGCAGACTGGCACTCCAAGTTATCCACGTACCTGCTCACACAGCATGCCACACCATGCCCCACCACCAACAAGTCACCTGCTGAACTTTTAATGGGCAGGCGACTCAGGACAACCCTGGACAGGTTGCACCCCTACTACGCCTCCAGCACACCCCTGGCATCTGACAGCCATGCCAGGGGTTTTGCCCTGCAGGACCTGGTATATGCCAGGAACTATGCAGGGCAACCATTATGGCTGCCAGGGCAGATAGTTTCTGTTACAGGGCCCAGGTCTTACAAAGTCCTCCTGGAAGATGGGAGAACCTGGAGAAGGCACATCGACCAACTCCGGAGACGCTGGACCTCGCCCGCCGCCGAGAGCCTAGGCAACCCGCCGCCGAGCTACCCGGTCTACTCACCGCCTGCCGCAGCCGCCCCGCAGCACTACCCGGTCTACCAGAGGCCCGACTTTCCAGCCAACTATCCACCGTGCGTAGACTTACCAAAGCAGCCGCCAGACGACAGGTCCGGAACAGCCATCGACCCTCCACAGACGCCTGGCACCGCAGAAGGCAAGAAGAACTGTGCTGCAGCCGCCCAGCCTCCAGAACCGCGAAGGTCCGGTCGCGAACGAAGACCGCCATTATGATTTATGGACTGCGCATGCGCGCGACCAGGGGAAGGAGTGTTATGTATTTAGCACTTGACAGCAGTTCTCCTTCTGGTCCGCTGCCTGAGCGGGAGCGCCGAACGCTCCCATTGGCTGATGCCGTTTGACAGCCGGCTGTAAAGGGAGCTGTCAAACGGCATCAGCTGTCGCCGCCAGCTGGCTGTCAGATTGCATCTGAAGCCGCGGCGACCCTTTATTCCCTGAATAAAGTTGTTAGCGTTATCCTGGCTCCGTCTCCCTTCTGTAACCGCCGCTCTACAACACACTGTATAGTAAAATGTAGTTTTTTTATTTCCAGTAAACAGTTAAGCAAAGTCCAACAAACAGTCCAAGTCATACACAGTTATAGCAGTCAGTTTTCAGTCCAGGGATAATCCAATAACAAAGTCCAGTATCAAAAACAGTTCAGTAATAGACTCACATCAATCCAAGAATAATGACGATCAGCAACAGTCAATAGGGAAAATGCAGGAACAGCAACACTCTCAACAACAGGACTAAACAACCCAGGTTTCTGGCTCCATCTTATGACCATTTGAGGAACCACACCCAATTACAATTTTAGCATTCCCTTAAAGAGACAGTATTAAAATGTCTATCCTGGTTTATATATTTTCAACCCAACTGTTAGGTGACTTACATTCCTAACATTCTCCCCTTTGGGTAGGACAATATATGCAACCTTACATTCTAAGTCCATAATCCTCACAGCAAGCCTTATGATTTACAGAGCCTTGGGCTTTTGTAAAATGATCTGCTTATAACAAACCAAATCTGTACATAATAAAGACAAACATGAGAATTCAGCCTCCATTGTTGACAAACTTAGATGTTTCTGTCGAATAGATTTTCATCCAATCAACACTTTTCCTAATAATACTACAGTACCTGACGTAGATTTATGTGTATTTACATCTGCAGCAAAACTTACATCGGCATATGCAGTTAGATTTAGTTCATCCTTAGGTTCCAAATACAATGCATAATGATTGTTTCAGATATCTTAACACAGGCTTAGCAGCTTGCCTTTCAGTTGGCTCAGCATTAAACCTGGCTAATTGGTTAATACTGTATGCTATATCTGGCCTCGACCAATTACTGAGATAAGATAAGCTACCAATCAAGGACTAATAAATATCTTTATCAAAAACAGGAGTTTGTACATCACTGTGACTAAACTCCTGGATCATTGGTGTCTTAGCCGGTTTACAAAGTTGCATTTTAAAATTATTTAGTAATTGGTTAATTTTATCTGCCTGTGAGATTTTGTATCCTCCCCTAGTTTTATCTATCTTTAAACCAAGATATTGTTTAATTTCATCTAAGTGTTTTATCTTAAATTTCTTTTCTAATAGTGAAATAATCTCAGTAGCTTCTAGCTCAGTTTTGGTGATTAATGCTATGTCATCAGTAAACAATAGCAACAATGAAACTACACCATCACTTTCCTTTTTAAACAAACATGGATCAGCCATGCCAGCTACAAAACCTATCTTAGTTAATTCCTTAGCTATACACTGGTTCCACTCATATCCTGATTGCTTCAAGCCATAAAGACTCTTTTTCAATCTCCAGCAATCAGTTATATTATCAGTTTTGATACCTAAAGGTTTCTTTAAATATATAGTGTGTTGCAACGGTGCATGAAGATATGCCGTCTCTACATCTAAATGATTTATAATATATTTCTCCTTAGCTGCCCACAGTAATGCTGCCCTTAATGTAGTAGCCTTCAGACTAGGTGCAAACACCTCATCGTATTCATTTGCTGCCTGATTGAACCCTTGTGTACTAACCTGGCTTTATGGGTAACAGTCCCATCTACACCTGTCTTAAGCTTATAAAGGCTGTTTTGTTTTGTTAGGAGATGTCCTTTAATGTGATAAGATCAGTAGACATGACCTTATTTACCATTTTATGTATATTTCTTCTAAATCATCATTAAAATTGGAGTATTTACCTCATTCATTCATTCATTCACTTATTTATTTATTTATTTGATTTCTATAGCTGCTTATCTCAGCAAATACTTCTGTGCAGCTCCCAATTCAAAATATATATTACAATTAACATTTTAAAAATATTTTAAAACAACATAAATAATAAAAAAAACACAGTAGAAAACATTAAAATGTCTAATTCAAAGTACATACAAAAACAATATACTGTATCTGGCCCGTTAATAATGTAGCCAACATGGGAAGGCCCTTGGTGCATGTAGGACCCACACACACCTCAGGAACATGGCCATTTTTTTTAGAGCTTTACAAAAATATGTGCATGTGAAATAAACTTGATCACATGGATGTTCTTCAAATTGTGATACATAAACCAGGGTCCTGGTTTACATGATAGTCAATACTTCATAGGTATTACATGCAAACTTTTGTTTGTTTGTTTTTTAATCATAGAACAGGTTAGGCTTCTCCTTACAGGAATATACCCATGTTTCCCCCAAAATAAGACTCTGTCTTATATTTTTTGCCACCAAAAAAGGCACTAGGGATTATTTTCAGGGGGAATATCATCAACTGACTCACCTCACTTGTATGCATCACCCCTTTTTACTATCAGAGGACATCTGCATCTGGCAATGCCAGCAAGGCTTTCCTGAAGGCCTCTGTAGCCAATGAAAGAGTTATCAGCTGCAAAGGCCTTCAGCAGAAGAAATGGGCCTGCAAGGCAAGTGTTGGGATATGTGAGGCCTGGTTGCAATTGTCCAAAGGTAAGTAATAGGGCAGGTCCACCACCCCATCCCCACCCTAGCTTAATTTTTACCCATGTATCCTGGGGTAGGTGTGGTCTTAATTATGACTTATTTTGGGGGTAGGGCTTATATTGGATACATGTATAAAAATCAAACTAGGGCTTTTGCGGTAGATTGTATTTTCAGGGAAACATGGTATTATTTGTGTAGTATTGCTTGTCAGCATTGTGACTTCTGCAAAGTTAATGAAAATTGGATGCAGTTCATACCATGAGACACATATTGGATCATATGGAATTTAAAATATCTTGTTATTTTATGCCCAATGTTTGGAGATTCTTTATCCAGAAATAAAATTACTTCTTCAAAAAATATTTATTTATTTATTTAGAACCCATCTAAATCCACATTGAAGTTGAGTTACATAATAAATAAAAACTAAAACTTGGAAAGAGAAAGAAAAAATATAGTTAAAACACAAATAGGATCATAGTTTGCATTAAAGATCCAACTAAAGAGAGGAGTCTTAAGTCTTCTTTTAAAGGTAGAAATTGAAAGCCAAACATAATTCATGAAGAATTACAGTACATGACAAAGCCTATACTAAATACTGTAGTAGACACTGTCCAATGAGTCCAATGAAGAGGATATAGAAAGTTTGTTAATATTTTTGATAAGACATATTAATAAACAAAAATGTGAAAAAAACAATTTCAGAATTAAATAGAGATACATTTGGAGGTATTTTTTTTATCATTTAACTTCACTAAAAGTAGTCACGTGGTCTTTTTTCTTCTAATATAAACTCATGTAGAATTTTTCCATTATTGATTTATGATGCACTTCCAGGATTATACTGCTGCTCTTGTCTGAAAATTCATGGTTATCTTAAATTGTAACTTTTCTACAGCAATATAAGAAATGTGTCACTATATTGATAAGCGTTCAAAACCACTAGTTCTGTTTGTAACACAGTAGATCCTTTGAAAGATCTAAATTAATGGTTAACTTTTGGCAAGTTGATATTAACCTCTTTAAGGTGGCTTATCATATTATGAATTTCTATAGAAGATTATTCTATAGAAATATTATTTCTTATTTTATTATTAGGCATCAATCAACGTTTAATGCAAGCAATAACTCACATTTCTTCAGGAACTTTCCTGGCCTCCAGTTCCTTGTCTGTTGAAATCTACATAAGGCAGATCTTTTTAGTCAAGCATTAAAGGAAAACAGTTTACTTATTTATGATTCTTTCGCTTCCTCTCTCCCTTGGTTTTATATTAACTCTGTTTTTTTTTACTTTGAAAATAAGCTGAGCTATACTTTTTAAATACAATTAAATGTGAATTGAGTCAATAAATAAATTCCATTCAAATAAATAGTTTTATTTGTATATATGCTGGAAAATCTCTGAACATCTGATGATGTACAATAAATGCCGCATAAATACAATATACAGTAGCATGTCAAAGGATGAAGGAACAATTCGATTTTTTTTCTACACAATAAATATTTGATTCTAATGCATATAATGATACATTCTGTAATATGCAATATAGGGATGTCACATGTCATATTTATCACATGTCCAAAATATTCTAACTTTTGCTTTTTTCCTTGGCAACTTGGCTTTCCCAGGAGGCTTATCATCTCATTCTGATTTTTTTCAACCCAACTTATCCATAACAGCCACCTGTAAATCCACATTTCAAATGCTTCCAGTGGTGGCTAAACTTTTTGGGCTCCTGTGCTGAAAATTGTGCATGCGCTTGTGTGCCAGCACCCAGAAGGCAATGCACGCAGGGCCCCCCACACCCTCTGCGCATGCACGCATGATCCCTCCACCGCCCGCTTACCTGCACTGCACATGTACACATCTCCCTGCTGATTTTCAGCCCATTTTGCAGCCTTTTTCAGCCTCCCAGGGGCTTAAGGGGAGCCTCTGCAGCCTTTGGAGGGTCTGTTTCATCACTTCCAATATTTCTGGAAATACCGGAAGTGACAAAATGGACTGTTTGAGGCATCCAAAGGCTTCAGAGGCTTCCCTTGAGCCTCTGGGAGGCCAAAAAAAGGCCTCAAATAGGCTGAAAATCAGCTGGAAGGTGAATGAATGCTCAGTGCAGGTAAGCTGGAGTTCATGTGTCCACACAAATGGCTCTGCGTGCCACCTGTGACACATATGCCATAGGTTAGCCATCACGGTTCTAGTCTCTTCAAGTGGCGTTCTGCCGGAGACCAACTCTTCACTCCATACAGCAGGATAGAAAAGATGTAGCATCTGACAAGCCTGATTTTCAATCTTAGGCTTATGTCATGACTACAGAAGAACTTTTTTCGTTTTGAAGAATGCTGTTCAAGCTTTCTCTATCCTTGTTTTTACTTCAGTGGTCATGTTCCAGGTTTCATGTAAATTAGAACTGAGATTCATGATCCTTTCCACTTTTTCTAGTGATATTTCTTCCAAAGTTATCAATGGTACATTAATGAGTTGTTTGCTGATGACCATGGCCTTGGTTTTTGAGGTGTTAAACTTCAAGCTGTATTTTCCAGATATTTCTATGACTCTGTTGTTGAAGACATGAAAATCTTCATGCTTACTGGTAAGCAGAACTGTGTCATCAGCATATCTTAAATTGTTGATTGAAATATCGTTTTCTATATGCCCTTGCTTCTGGTAGTTCAGACAAATAGCATTTCTGAATCTGCACTTGGCTCTAGGGTGGTTTCCCCCACAACTCAAACAAGGGGATTGTTGTTTGGTGAACTGGCTGTTGTTTCTCCTTGGTGGAGCTAAAGGTGCTCTAGGGCGTGTGAGGCGATTTATTTCTAATGGCTCTTCTATTTCCTCCTGGGAGGCTTCATCGTAGTGGACTGTAGCTGTCCCTTGTCTAATGGAAGAAGCTCTATACAGTCAGTAAATACAAGACCAGGAGCTGACCGTAATTCAGATTATGAGCTTCTCATTGCAAAATATAAATTGAAGAAAGTAGGGAAAAGCACTAGGCCACTCAGGTATGAACTAAATCATATTCTTGATGAATATACAGTAGAGGTGACAAACAGATTTAACAAATTTGATCTGATAGACAGAGTGCCTTAAGAACTATGGATGGAGGTTCACAACATTGTACAAGAGGTAGCAACTAAAACCATCCCAAAGAAAAAGAAAGGCAAGAAAGCAAAATGGCTGTCTGAGAAAGCTTTACAAATAGCTGAGGAAAGAACGGAAGGCAAAAGGCAAGGGAGAAAAAGAAAGATACACCCAATTGAATACAAAATTCCAGAAAATAGCTAGGAGAGATAAAATGCCTTCTTAAATGAACAGTGCAAAGAAATACAATTGTCATTAATAGGAGAATGTCAACAATCAAGATGAATATATTACCCAGAATTTTCTACATTTGTTTCAAACAATTCCAATTAGGCTTGGAAAAGATTACTTTGAAGATTTAAATAAAATTGTGTGGAAATATATATGGCAAGGTAAGAAAGCGAGAATAAAGTTAAAACTTTTGCAAGATGCTAGAATTAGAGGAGGATTTGGTTTGCCTAATTGGGAGTTGTATTATCAAGCTACAAATCTGATGTGGGTTAAGGAATGGATAACACTAGGAAATACTAGATTGTTGACATTAGAAGGACAAGATCTGTTGTTGAGGTGCCATGCCTTCCTATGGTATAAAGGAACTAAAATACAGGGGTACTTTAGAAGACATTATATACAGGAGGCTCTGTGGTTAAATTGGAAGAAGACTAAAAGGCAATGTTATTTGAAAATTCCAGTCTGGCTATCGACTATCGAAGCATTTTCTTATCCTATAATATACAAAAAGGAACAAACAGTTAGATATGATGAAATATTGAATGAAAAGGGTGAACTTAAATCTGTGCAAAACTAGAGGAACAAGGTATAAAGATAAATTGGTTTTCATATGTGCAAATATGTTCTAGATATGATAAAGATTCTAAAACAGAAGGTTTCTATGATAAATTGACTGATTTAGATAAGATTTTGACAGGTACTGATGAAAAGGTAATTAAAAAATTGTATGGATATTTATTAGAAATTAAATTAGAAGAACAAGTTAAAGAAACTATGATTGCTTGGGGGAAGAATTTTGGATATGGGGTTGATTTAGAGAAATGGCAAAAAATGTGGTCTCAAAATTATAAAATGACAATGTCAACAGCATATAAAGAAAATTTGTATAAGATGTTTTACATTTCCCCCCAACAAGAATAGCAAGAATGTTCAAGAATAAATCCAAAAAATGTTGGAAATGTCATCAGATACCTGGCTCATATTACCATATGTGGTGGACTTGTGCGGATACTAAAAAATACTGGACTAAAATCCACATGTGGTTGGAAAAAATGACAAAAAAACATATAGACTTGAAACCAGAGATATTTTTATTGGGAATTTTACCTGAAATATATAGTAAAAACTTGAAATATCTGATTGTAAATGTATTAACAGCGGCTAGGATTGTATTTGCCAAAAACTGAAAAAATGAGAAAACACCATCACAGGAGGAAATCATTAAGAAAATATTGGAATGTGCTGAAATAAGTAGATTGACATTTGAAATTAGAGAACAAGATGATAAACAATTTTATAAAATTTGGGATCTATTCTATCAATGGTTAGACAATAAAATACAGTAATGAAATATGTAGACTTTTAGAAAATAATAAATATATAAAGATGTAATTCTTTCTTATTATATCTACAAAATGATTTTAGGATAGATTTGGGATGATAATATGAACTGTTATAAAACAAACTAAGTAAATTATGATTATCTTGTAAAACATGAATGAATAAAACTATAGTCAAATGATTGATTAATAATGATACTAAGGTATTTAATTTTTGATTGAAAATACGAGATTATATGCAACGTAATTGTAATTGAAGACTACGAAATGGAAGCACAAAACAATTTGTAAACCAACCGGCACACTGTATGTATACATATGGAAGATGGCTTGATGTTTTTATGTTTTGTTTGTTTATGTTTGTTTTTAAAAACCAATAAAAACTTTTTTAAAAAAAAATAATTGGATCCAATGTTTTGCAATTGATAGATGCCAAAGCTTAATTTCTGTTCCATTCGACAGAAAACCAAAGCCCAGTAAGAACAAAAAAGAAATAAGAATGAAGGTAAATATCTTCAGCAACAGATATAATCTTGACTGAATTTCATGTTGATGCTTTTATTAACCTTATTTTCTCCCAAAACTTTATCTACAGTTTTTCCTAAAATGCTCTGATTCTAATACTTTGGGAATTCTTGAATTAATGATCCTCACTGTACTATATTCTCTCACAAATTGTCATATTTTCCAGTAGAAATATAGTATACAGTTAGATATATTCTATTAAAGGGAATAACTCTGCAACTTTTTTTTCTAAATTTGATTTAGGATATTTAACTTCTGAACAGGAAGCAAGAGGTATTGCCTCTCCCCCTTTGTGCCTAAAGCAAGACCTTAAGAACCTCCAATTTTCAGCCCAGTGCATTTCTAGAACATCAAATTGGGTCTTTCATCAAACTTTAATTACCTTTAATATTAAAAGTGTGAGATGTTTATATCAGTAAAAAAATAATATAATGTATCTTTCCAGGTCACTGCAATCAGAGTTGCTGAAATAAAAAATCATTCTGCCATTACAGAGATTATCCTACTGGGCCTTACCGATTCCCCTAAACTGCAGATACTTCTCTTCTGGGTGTTTGCTTTCATCTATGCTACAGCTCTAACAGCCAACATCCTCCTTATCTTTATCATATCTTCTTTCAAGAAATTCCACACACCCATGTACTTCCTTATATTCAATTTGTCCTTACTGAATATAGTCTCTGTCTCAGTTACAATTCCTAGATTACTTCAAAGTCTCTGGACCCATAGAAAAATAATTTCATTTCATGGCTGCATCACACAGATATTTTTCATTATAAGGGCATTGGGGTCAGAGTTGGCCCTTCTCTCATTTATGGCTTTTGATCGCTATGCTGCCATCTGCCACCCTTTGCATTACACTATTATCATGAGGAAAGAAGTATGTGTTGGCATTGCAATCTTTGTATGGATTACTGGAATGATAAATACTGCTGTGAATACGGGAGTTCTCCTGCAGCTTTCTTTTTGTGATTCCAATGTTATAAATCATTTCTATTGTGATATCCCTACAGTATTACATCTTTCATATTCGGACACTAGCATAAATGAGTTTATGACAAAAGTTGCAGATGTGGTTTATGGCATGTGTACTTGTGGGTTGACCCTAACTTCCTATTTTTCGTTCTACTGAAGGGAAGAAGAAAGCATTCTCCACATGTTCCTCACATCTCTTTGTAATCAGTTTTTATTATTCTGCAATCATCTACACCTACATGAGACCCTCTTCTGTCTATTTCTTAGATAAGGACAAGCTTGTGTCTCTTATTTATTTAGTAATAACTCCAGTTATCAATCCACTCATATATTCTTTGAGAAACAAAGATGTTAAAGAAACAATGAAAATGTTCACTGAGTTTCAGGGTTCTTCCAAGAGCTTAAATTTCATCAGTAAAATATTCCTACAATTCCAGTGAGCATTAAACAATGTTTCTTCATATATTACATATTGTTCTTAAGAGTCTCTCTGTTGGTATAAAAATACAAACATACTTATCATATATGGTAACAAAATTGGGTTTCAAACATTTTATTTTCATGATGATTACATTGATACATTATCTTATCTTTTATTTTCAAAAATACTGCTCAAGCCTTTTTTTCCAGACAACCCAGAAATACAATGATGTCCTGATGGTTTCTATAAGCTACATGAAAACGTATATTAGATAAGGATTATTTGATGAAACATTCCTTTAAAACATTCTGCAAATACATGAAGCTACATTCATAGTACATCTTGAAGATTTCTGATTTGGGAATCAGTACTTTTTTTAAAAGGATTTTATATAGTAAAATTGGGAGAGAAGTTAAAACCACCAATAAAAGAGATATTTGTAGCTCATGATTGAAATGAGGGGATTCTTGGTGCTCTCCAAGTTTGGTTGTTTTCTTTCAAACATTTCATAACCCAAACTAGGTAACATAATCAATCCTAGTACTGATGATGTCATCTAATTTGGGTAATGAAAAATCTGGAAGAAAACAGCCAATCTCAGAGAACACCAAGGCTCCTTGAAATTAAAAGTACTTGATTTGTGAGAAAATCATCATACATTCAAAAGTTTGGTTGATTTGGCTCCTCAACTGTTATTTATATTTTATATTTTATCGTGTTATTTATGCTGTTTTTATTATTATATGACGTCCAATGTTTTGCTGTGTATATTGAATGAAACATCATATTTTCATGTTATAAAGTTCTGTATGGAAAGCCTTCCTTATCTAAAAGAGCAATCAGTTTTCTTGTCATAGCAGATAATGTTTTTTATTCTTTTGTACTTTGAACTGAAGTGTTTAGGATTATACTGAAGTGACACCATAGAATGAATAGACATGATTAGGGTTTTTTTGTAATTGCTGCTACAATTCTTAATATATTTTTGTTGTCTTTCTTTAATAAAAATAACACTTAAAATACTTTTGAAGTAATTAAGTTTTTTTGTAGTTTGCAGAACTGGGAGGGATGACTGTATTTTGAAAATCAGTAGAATATTGAATATTTATTGTATCACCATTGATAAGGATTTCCTTAAAATGTTACATATATTTTATTTTGGAATCCATCAATTTTCTCATATACTTTATTCTTTCAATTTCCCTTCTACCACCATCCCACAAAAATTATTAATTTAATTTAAAAACAACTGCATTTTTATAATCAGGATTCTGAAGTTAATTATGTTATTGATAGTAGACATGTTATATGTAGACAATCTATATTTTAAAAATTATTTTGGGATGCAATTTACTCTAACATTCATTTATTTTTTACAGTACACATTTTTATTATAGTTCATTACCAAAGTCTTTAGACTGAATTTTGTATTTTTGTCTAACTATCCTTCTCAATAACCTGTGATAGACAGATATTATTTTTGATATATTAAAGACATTGTCACGTATTTTTAAGCTGTTTGAAGTAACACTTCCTTTTGCAAAGGATGGTTCTATCAATTCTGATAGATTTCAAGTACTGTTCCAAGAGTTTTAGCATTGCCTCATGTGTCTATTATTATTGGTGCTATCTGTACTTTCTTTTGCCACAGTCATTTTATTTCTGTCTTTATATATTGTGATTTTCTCCCCTTTTGCTTCCTCTTTGCTCTTCTTCTGTTTCCCAGGGACTGCAATGTCCATTATCCAGACATTTTTTCTTTATTATCAAAATGGTTAAATCTTGTATTATATGGCAGGTGATGATCTGTTTGAATTCTAAGTCTCAGAGCACTTTAGTTTCTGTATTTTTTTTATTACTTTGCCTACCAATTCTTGCCTACAGAAAAATATCTTGCAGATATTTCAATGCATCATTGTTATTACCTTGTCCATAATCAGTTTGTATGATATTTTTGCAGCTACTATTTCTTCAGCTTCTTTGCAGAGGCAATATTTGGTATCTATTGCTATCTTTTCAATTCTGGCTTTTTATGTATTTGCTCTTAATGCTTTGTCTTATGCAGTCAGAATTAGCCCCACTGTCTTTTTCTTCAGCTTTCCTGCTATTAGTCATTGACAGCTCTTGTTATTTGCTTTGCTTGCTATTTTTTTATGAACTGGCCAATAAAACTTTGATGATTTCTTTTCTATTCTTTATTTGTCCTTGTAAGTCAGTTTGGTCACTCCAGTACTCTGTAAGCCTTCATAATATTCTGGTTTCAATGCATCTCCTTCACTGTCCTTCAAACATTCTTCCAAAGCCCTTTTTTCTTCCTCAGCTGACTGGTGTATAAACATAGCAATATAATATCTATGGAGATTCTCAATCTTCTAAGTCATGAGTGTCCCCAGGTGCTTTTTCCAAAAGGAACTGAATTTTCTTGATTTTTGTCTCTGAAAACATTTTGTTTTCATCCAAGAAGTTCTGAAGAACTGAAGAAGCTTCTTGGAACAGAAGTGAAAGGAAAGGGGAAAAAAAACCAAGAAAGTCCAGTTGCCTTTATGAAAAAGCACAATTGGAATAAAATACAATGCTATAAGAAATATAAAACAAGAAATATAAAACAAAAATGACCATTACGGGGAAGCCCTAAAAATAGTACTGGGAAAGAAGCATACTAGGAGACACCTAGGAGCCATATTTATTGTTACAAATTTGACAGTAGTACACACACACACACACACACACACACACACACACACACACACACACACACTTTATAGGGAATGTTAGCATATCTGCCATTAATTGGTAATTGGCCAGTTTGATCAAAAGTTTTCTATGTGAAATATATAAAATAATAGCAGGTATTTGTAAATGGGCAAAGGAGAGGTGAATCATGAACTACCATGTAAGTGTGAAATTCTGATTCTATCTGTTTGAAGATCTGTTGTATTCAAATTGATGCTAAATTATATTAAAGGAATATAGTCATTGTTTTTGAAATTGGAAGAAGAAATACCTATGATCTGTGCTATATTTATATCACTATTCTGAACATACTTTTAGGCTTGACTATTGGTGATAAAAGACCAGAGAGATGAATAAATATGTTGCCAATTGCTATTTGTAAATGAGTAGTGAAGGTCTTGGATGAAATATTAAGAAGCCATGTTGTCTCAATACCTATAAAGATGTGTACAAAAGAACTGCACAGCCAAAGGTTTTTCCTGTGATACTTTGTAAATGTGAAAGCTGGACTTTGAAGCATCAGAGAGGAAGAGTTTTCACCAGTAATGCCCGCTCCTGCATCATGAGACTCTGTGCTCAGTCACTCATGTGCTAGTCATCTCCTGGTTGAATTACTGCAGTGTACTCTACATGAGGTTATCTTTGGAGAATATTTGCAAGCTAAAATTGTGATAGCTGGGAGGCCCCTAGAATGGCACATGTAACACACTGTTACATGAGCTGCATTGGTGACCAGCTGCTTCTGGGTCCAATTCCAGGTATTGGGTATCACTTAGAACTGTCTTCTACGTCATGGTTCCAGGGGTGAGACCTGCCTCCACCCTTAAAACTTGGCTCTGCTGGTTGGATGGAAGCCCTGATGGAGTTGTGCAATGCTGGGTGTGATTGACTGAGTGAGAAACAAGCATCCACCCCTGTACAGTCCTTGCTTTTCTACTTAACCTTATTTATTAAATTGTTATTTTTTATTTTTATTTTTTTAAAAGATGTTTTAAATATTTTTATTATAAGTTGTCCAGAGTCACCCAACACAGTGTGACAAGTGGCATATAAATTTAATCAATCAATAAAAATAAATATTGACACATTGTCACAATGGCCCTTAAAATCAATGTTGGAGAAACTTTAAAGACCAAGATAAGATATGGTATGCAAGCATATGCAATGCTAAAAACCATACATGCTATTTTTAATTAATAATTAATAAATGTTATTTTCTCTTACTAACTAGATATATCCTGAAATATTCTAGGGTTTGGCTAACTTAACCTCTTCTTCCATCCAACTTAACCTCTTCTTTCATCCTTCATGTAACTCAGGACTATGCAGTCTCTTCATTTGGATGTCTTTCTGTAAAAACTGGATTGAACTCCAGACAATGGACATAGTTAGCTTTCAATATTGCTAATCAGTGTACTTCAAGAAATTATTTGAATAGACATTATCCTAATTAACAATCAAGATTTAAAGAAATAAAATGAAGGCATGTAAAGTTAATTTATTTGATCAAATCTAAAATATAAATAGGTTTTTAGCTCTGGTAACCCTTCTTGATTTTTTTCCTTGCTGATAATGACTGAAATGACAGCTTTAAGGATTTGTTTATAGATAGATTTTGTTTGTATCAGCTTTTATCTTTCTAATTGTATTTTTTTTAAATAAAATAAAATAATTATACATGAGTTTATTTTCCTATGTTGCAACATCATTCATAAAATCTTTAATCTAGCCATGATGTAAAATTAAATAATACTTTGAAATATCTTCAGTTATACTTCTGTTGAGGTAATTCCCCGTTAGGAGAATGAGCGCATACAGGGAGACGTATTTGAGAGAAGTGTTTGAATAATACACACACAGTACACAGATACACTGTACAGTAAATGTAGGTTTTTATTTCCAGAAAGGTTTAAGCAAAGTCCAAAATACGCAATCCAAAGTCATTCACAAGTTAAATCAGTCAGTTTTCAATCCAGGGATAATCCAAATATCAAAGTCCAGTGTCAAAAAAACAGTTCAGTAACAGACTTACATTAAATCCAGAAAATATCAGTCAGTTAGGAAAAATGGAGCAACGGCAATACTTTCCAACAGAAGAAAACAAAGATACACTCACACTCTCTTCTGAGACTAAGACCAAAACAATCCAGGTTTCTGGATCCATCTTATGGCCGTTTGAAAAACCACACCCAATTGCAGTTTTTGCAATCTCTTAAAGACATAGTACTAAAATGTTTATCCTGGTTTATATATTTCTAACCCAAATACCTGTTAGGTGACTTATATTCCTAACAACTTCAATAGTACTTGAAATGTCATCCAAGCTCTAAGGCACATTACCCAGTTTACATCATTAATATCATATCTATCCATGTGGTTTTCATTGTGAAAAACAAAACTGACTTATTGTCTTTTCCTTCACAGTGTACAAAGATTTTTGATTGCCGCTAAAATGATAATTCACTTCCAGCATTTTCCTTTACCAATACAGGTACCTCTCTGCCTTAGAGGGGCACTGGGATAAATTACATGCCTTGGGTGACTGTTAAGGTATTCCCTGTTAGGAGAATGAGTGCACTCAGGGAAACATAGTGAGAGTGGTGATGAATAACACACAACCAGCACACAGATACACTGAATAGTAAAATGTAAGTTTTACTTCCTGTAAACAGGTAGACAAAGTCCAACAAACAGTCCAAATCATACATGGTTAAAGCAGTTAGTATTTAAAATAATCAGTCTAGGGATAATCCAAAAACGAAGTCCTTTTCTCTACCAGTATCATAACAAAGTTCAGTAAACAGAGTTTGCAAATAGTTGCAAGACTCACAGCAATTCAAGCAGAATGATGATCAGGCAAAAGGCAAAAGGAAAGCAAAGGAAATGCAAAAAAGAACAAACCAGGTTTTTGGCTCCATCTTATGGCCATTGGAGGAACCTCAGCCAATCACCATTACAACATTCTCTTAAAGATACAACAGTATTAAATAACTATCCTGGTATATATATTGCCAACCCAACTGTTAGGTGACTATCATTCCTAACATTCTCCCCTTTGGGTAGGACAATATATAAAACCTTACAGTTTAAGTTCATATTCCTCACAGCAAGCCTTATGTTTTACAGTGCCTTGGGCTTTCGTAAAATGATCTGCAATGTTATTCTCTGACATGCAGTACTCCAGTTTAATCATTTTACTTTGAACACATAGTCTCACAATCAGATATCATAGATCAGTGTGTTTTGATCTTGTCTTTACGGCAAAATTGGAAGCCATCTGAATTGCTGATTGGTTGTCTTCATATACAACAATAGGTTCCCTTACATTACTTCCCATGTCTATCATTAGTTGTTTATAACATACTACGCCCATACATAATAGGGACAAACATGAGAATTCAGCTTCCATTGTTGATAATAGACCGCCATCCAATTAACACCTTTCCTAATAACACTACAGTACCTGACATTGATTTACGTGTAGGTACATCTGTAGTGAAACTTGCATCGGCATATGCAGTTAAACTTAGTTCATCCTTAGGCCCCAAATATAATGCATAATGCATTGTTTGTTTAAGATATCTCAACACACACTTAGCAGCTTGCCAGTGCCTTTCAGTAGGCTCAACATTAAACCTGGCTAATTGGTTGACACTATATTTATTTTATTTATTTATTTATTTGATTTGCCAATTGTTTACAAGATAATAAGTATAAGTGTATACATAGTTGTGAATACATGAAATGGGTACATATAAGAAAAATAAAAGAATAAGAGAAACAATAGGACAGGGACGGTAGGCACGTTGGTGCGCTTATGCACGCCCCCTACAGACCTCTTAGGAAAGGGGTGAGGTCAATAGTAGACAGTCTAAGGTTAAAGTTTTTGGGGTTTGGGGAAGAAACTACAGAGTCGGGTAGAGTATTCCAGACATTGACCACTCTATTGCTGAAGTCGTATTTCCTGCAATCAAGTTTGGTGCGGTTTACTTTGAGTTTGTATCTATTGTGTGCTCTTGTGTTGTTATGGTTGAAGCTGAAGTATTCATTGACAGGTAGGACATTGCAATGTATGATTTTATATACCATGCTTAAGTCAGACCGAAGACGGCGTAATTCAAGGTTTTCAAGTTCTAGAATTTCAAGTCTGGTGGCATAAGGTATTCTACAACGAGTAGAGGAGTGGAGAACTCTTCTTGTGAAATATTTCTGGACTTTCTCAATTGTGCTAATATCAGATACGTAGTGTGGGTTCCAGACTGATGAACTGTATTCGAGTATTGGTCTAGCAAATGTTTTGTATGCTCTGGTTAGTAGTGTGATATTACCAGAGAAAAAGCTACGTAGGATTAGGTTAACAACTCTTAATGCCTTTTTGGCTATGTAGTTGCAGTGGGCTCTAGCACTTAGATCATTAGAGGTGAGTATTCCAAGGTCCTTTACAGAGCTTGAGTCATCAACAAGATCTTGACTATTCAGCTTGTATTTTATTTTCTGATTTTTTTGCCAATATGTAAGACAGAGCATTTATTTGTTGAGATTTGAAGTTGCCATTTGTTTGACCACTCTGATACATAGTCAAGATCTTTTTGTAGGGTAGCAGTATTGTCTGTGGTATTGAACAGCTTTACATCATCAGCGAAGAGAACGCAATTGCTCTTAATATGATCACAGAGGTCGTTTATGTAGAGTATGAAGAGAGTTGGTCCTAGAACACTGCCTTGGGGAACACCACTATTGACAGGTACTGGATTTGATAGTACGCTCCCGATTTTGACCATTTGTTGTCTGTTTGACAGGAATGCTTCTATCCAGTTATTCAGTTGTCCAGAGATACCATAGGATTTTATTTTTAGGAGTAGTTTGTCGTGTACCACTGAATCAAAGGCTTTACAGAAGTCTATGTAGATTGCATCTATTGCTTTGCCCTGGTCGAGTTGTGTCGTCCATATGTTTTTGCAGTGTAAGAGTTGCAGATTACAGGATAGTTTTTTTCTGAAACCAAATTGTTTATTGGAGAGTAGGTTATTTGTCTCTAAGTGAAGGATGATGGATTGGTTAATAATTGATTCCATGACTTTACAGGTGACACAGCATAAGGAGATTGGCCTGTAATTTTCAACTAGGCTTGGGTCTCCCTTTTTGAAGATGGGGATGACTGTGGCTTGTGACCATAGGTTAGGCAAGGAGCTGGTTCTGAAAGATTTTTCAAAGATTATGCTTAGAGGTTTGGCTATGGCAGTGGATAGCTTTCTTAAGAAGTAGGCACATATTCCATCCGGTCCAATAGATAGAGATGGTTTTAGGTTGCGTAGTGCTTTTTCAACATTGTCTTCTGTGAAATCGATATGTATTAGATCATTGTTGTTATCTGTGGTACGGCTAGGAAATACTGGGCATGATCCATTGCTGTTTACAAATACTGAGCCGAAGAATGTGTTAAAGATGTTGGCTTTAATGGTGTCGTCGTTGCAGTCTTTACCATCAGGTCCTATCAAGGGAGGGATGGACCTTGAGTCTTTTAGTTTGTTGTTTACAAAATTGTAAAAAGCACGGGTGGAATTGGTGCTTAGAAGGTTTTCCTCTTGTTTAATGTGATAATTGGTGCATTCGGTCTTTATCTGGTGGCATAAATTTTTGTATCGGTTTTTGAAATTGGCAACGTGACCAGATTTGTTTTTCCGCCAGAGTGATCTCTTTTTGGATTGAAGTTTCCTTATTGATATGGGTAATCTGCTTTTTTGTTTTGTTTTGGGAGTTGTTGTTGGTACATATAGTTTGATGACTCTTTTGACTTCAAGTAAAAATATGTTGTAATGGTCTTCAACAGTATTGCATCCAGTGAATAGAGATTGCCAATCAAGGGATGAGAGATCGTTGTGTATAAGATCATAGTTGCCTTTTTGAAGTTACAATTAGGAATTACATCATTGTGGTGATTTTTGTGTGGACGTATGTTGAGACAAAAGTCAATCATATTGTGGTCGCTACTGGAAAAGGGTTCTTTAGTTTGTATTCCGTAAATTAAATTCAAACTATTGCAGAAGATGAGATCGAGGCAGTTGTTTAGTCTAGTGTTGTTGGTTACTAGTTGTTCCAGTCCCAGATTTGTAGTAGCATTGTAGAAGGTTGTGTGTATGATTTCAGTTGTACAATCATTTAGGGTCCAGTCAATATGAGGTAGATTGAAATCACCAAGAAAGATAAAAGGGTATGGGCAGGATGCAGCCCATGTTAGTAATGTATTTAGCTTGTTTACATGTTCGATGTCATAATCAGGTGCTCTGTAACATAGTAAGAATCGAATTGTGATATTTAAGGATAGTTCACAGATGATGGTCTCAGGAAGAGCAAGCTCCTGGGTAACTTGGATATTTTTTAGATGTAAGGATTTTTATAGAAGATAGCAACACCACCTCCTCGACGATTTTCACGATCTGATCGGTAAACATGATAGTCTCTTACTGTGGTAATGGAGTCAGGGAGAGATGCATTGAGCCATGTTTCACAGACAAATATAATGTCAAAGTTAGCCATATTTAGGAGGATGAGAAATTCAGGTATTTTATTCACGAGGCTTCTTGCATTGAGTAGTTTGCATTTAAGGCCGGCAGTAGTTGGAATTGAGGTAGTTGGGGCGTGCGTGCCTAGTCTTGGGTGATGGTGGATCGGTTGAGGTAGGGTTGTGGTTGAGGGTAAAAGCTGAGTATTGGGTTGCGTGGCTTACTTTTGATACAGTCAGCATGGTAGTCAATGTACAGGTCCTTCTCTCCATTGTCTAGACGGTTTTTGAGTTCAATGCGGAGTACACGGGAGCGGGCACGTTGCTGTATGGTTAGGTCAGGGCGAACGGAGGTTCTTATGGTTGGTGTTGGTTTTGGCGAGTGAGTTTATAGTATAAATGAATTTACGTTTGCTTGTTTCATTTTTGCAAATGACTCTGCACAGGCGTGGGGCTACAGAGCCGTCACTGTTATTGAGCTCTCGGCCAATGCGTGAAATGTCAAGTATTTCATCAGCGGAGATGGTTGATGCTTGATAATCCCTGATGATGTTTCGGACAGTTGTGATGTCATCATTGTTATTGGTGACCTCTAGACCAAATAAGATGGCGTTTGACGTTTCCGTTCACGCTCAACAGCTTCTCTGATGAGGATTGGGATATCAATATTTGTCTGGGTTGTGTTTATTTGTGGATTGGGTTTTGGATTGGGTTGTGGTTGTTGGGTAGAGATGTGGTTTGTAGCTATTGGAAGTTCAAGTTTTTGCGTTGTTTCTTTTTTTTCAAGGTTGGATATTCTTTCTTTTATGGCGTCCAGGGATGCTACTATGGTTTCAATGGTATCAATTCTTTCCAACAGATCCAGTTTGGGTTTGCATGCGTCCAGGGATGCTACTATGGTTTCAATGGTATCAATTCTTTCCAACAGATCCAGTTTGGGTTTGCATGAATTGCAGTAATATGGAAACTCATTGGATGATTCCAGGTATTGAATAAATTGCTCGGTTAATCCCAAGCAGTCATGATGAGTGTATTTCTTACACAGAGAACATTTGATGGAGTTTTCATTATCCTTTAGATTTTTGTAGCATTTAAGGCATGTGCAGGAGTCTTGTGGATCATTGGTGGGGATTATGTTCTCTGTAGGTAGTGCTTTGGCATAGGATTTTTTTCTTGTCATGGTAGGTTTGTTAAGATGGTACGTTGATTAAATTAATTAATGGAACAATATCACACCAATCAATCATCAATTGCAGTCATATGCTATGTCTGGCCTAGACCAATTACTAAAGATAGGATAAACTACCAATTAATGATTGAAAAATGTTTTTGTCAAAAACAGGACTTTGCACATCACTGTGGCTAAACTCCTGGCTCATTGGTGTCTTAGCCGGTTTACAGAGTTCCATTTTAAAGTTCTTCAGTAACTGATTAATTTTATCTGCCTGTGAGATTTTGTAGCCTCCCTTAGTTTTTTTCTATTTTCAAACCAAGATACTGTTTAATCTCACCTAAATGTTTGATTTTAAATTTCTTCTCTAACAGTGAAATAATCCCAGTAGCTTCTTGCTCAGTTTTTGTGATTAATGCTATGTCATCAGTGAACAATAGCAACAATGAAATTACACCATCACTTTCCTTTTTTAATAAACATGGATCAGCCATGCCAGCTACAAAACCTATCTTTGTTAATTCCTTCACTATGCACTGGTTCCATTCATAGCCTGATTGCTTCAAGCCATAAAGACTCTTTTTTAATCTCCAGCAATCAATTTTGTTATCAGTTTTTATCCCCAAAGGCTTTTTTAAATATATAGTATGTTGCAATGGTGCATGTAAATATGCCGTCTCAACATCTGAATGGTTTATTGTGTATTTCTTCTTAGCTGCCCACACTAATGCTGCTCGTAATGTGGTAGCCTTCAGACTAGGTGCAAACACCTCATCGTAGTTGTTGGCTGACTGATTGAACCCTTGTGCTACTAACCTGGCTTTATGGGTAACAGTCCCATCCATCCTTGTCTTAATTTTATAAATCCACTTACACCGTATGGCATGTTGACCTGGTGGTAACCTGACATTTTCATCAGCCTCCAACCTTTGTAAGGATTTCAGTTCCTTATCCATTGCTTCCTGCCAAGCAGCCTGAACCTTAACAGTTTCAGTTCATTATAGTTAGTAGGAACTATATTTACTTGGCATGCTATACTAGCCTGATATCTATCAGGTCATGTTACACGGGTTGAATGTCTAGGTAACTCAGGGCTTATTGGTGGACTCTCATGTTCCACCTGCTCCTGTTCTTCTACCTCCTCCTGTACCTGTTCTTCCTTTTTAATGGCTATTGATGGTTTAACTATTTCATTGTTAGGGACTACTTGGGTGTCAATAACAACATCATTGTTGGATTCCTGTTCTAGCTTATTCCACCCAATGTGCTCAAGAAATTTAGCACTAGCACTACAGTAAACATTAGCTGTGCCTGGAGCCCAGAATGTAAATGATCTATGGTTGGCCTTGTAACCTACAAAAAATAATTTCCTAGCTCTATGTTGCTGTTTCACTCTTACTTATGAGGGAATATGCACCCATGCTGGAGCTCCAAATGTATGTAGATAACTTAAATTGGTTTTCTGCCATGCCAACGAGTGAATGGCAATTCACCAGTTGTTGTCTTCACCACATTATTTAAAACATGGTTGCTACACATTATAGCTTCACCCCACAATGTTGCAGGCAAATCTGAATCAGATAACATAGTGCAAGCCATGGCTTGTAACATTTGCCCCCTTCGTTCTATAAACAAGTTATGTTGTGGCCTGTAAGGGGCAGAACGCTTATGCTCGACACCAGCCAATTTCAATATCGTTTGGAATCTAGTGTTAATAAACTCAGTCCCGTTATCTGTAACTAAGGTAATTACCCTATGTCTCATTTTCCTTTCAGCAAATCTTAGCCAGTTAAAGAAATGTTGGAACGTTTCTGTTTTGTTTTTCATTAGATAGCAAAAACCGTACCATGAGTAATGGTTCATTATACTCAAAACATAGCAGGCACCTCCCAAACTGGGTGTCTTAGGACCAATTATGTCATCAAAAACAACTTCTAAAGGGTTTTTGGTCTTAAACCCATTCAGTCTGTTTGCAGGAGTAACCTTGCTTTTCTCCTGATTACAGGCATTACAGTTTAAGTACTTGCTACAGGGTTTTAATTTTACTCCCTCTGACAATTTAACAGTTTGTTTCAGCATTTTGAAATTAATGTGCCCCAGACGTCTATGCAGTAAATGTATACATTCATCATGTGGCTTAACATTGTTATAAACTGAGTTAGTCATCTTTAACTGTTCATCATGTGTTACATATAAATCATTCTTTAAAGTAGCAGTAACACTTTTACCCTCTTTCTCTATTAAACAGTTATCTCCCCTAAAGGTTACTACATAACCAATATTAACTAAAGCCCTTATTGATGACAAATTAAATTTCAATTTAGATACATATAACATAGGTAAATGCTCATTTACACATGAACAATATGCAGTACCTTCACCAGATGCTTTCATCTTCCATCCATTTGCCAATGATACATGTTGCTTACTCATGGACATCTTTACAAACCTCTCTCTAGTTCTAGTAATGCACTGTGATGCTCCACTATCAGCTACCCACAAATCATGGTTTACAGTTGAATTGCTAGACATAGCTAAATTAACATTCTTCTTAGCCTTCTGGTGATTACCAGTATTCTGTTGTTTGTCCTTCTTGCAGAATCTAGCTATATGTTCCTTAGCCCCACAAGAAAAACATTTCCTAACAGCATAGGCAGTTGAAAACAAATCCTCTTCTTATAGTTGTTTCTCTCTCAGTTGGTCTCTATCCTGCCTTCTTCTGGCCTCTTCTAACAATCGTCCGGTTATGTCAGTCAATGTCAGTTCATTTCTGGTCAGGACTTCCAGTGAAGATACATAATTATCATAACTTTCATCCAATGAAGAAAGAATGATGTAAACCCGATTCAGCTCTGAAAAAAACAGTTCCTTTTCATGTAGCTCTTGAAAAGTTCTTTTCATAAAGTTCAAATAAGCTAACATATCTCCACCTTTCAGAAGACATGTTCTAAACAGTTTAAGTGTAAGATGTATGTGTGCACCCACACTGTCACGAACATAAATCCTCTTCAAATTCTCCCAACACCTAACAGCAGACTCTTCTCCACAAATATGGACTAGCTGCTGGTCTCTCAGTGTTAATCTAATTATACAAAGAGCTCGTTCATTGTTCCGTTTAAAGTCAGCTAACTTTTTGGCATCATCCTCATCATCTGGATCCCAAGCATTTACATCCAGTGGATCCTGAACTGCAGCCCATAACCCTTCCCTACGCAGAAGTAGACTGCAGTTCATAGACCAGGAAACATAGTTTGTTCCATCCAACTGGGTTATCAGTGATAGACTTGTTGACGGGTCTTGTGCCATCTTTACCAGGACAGTAACCCACAATTAAACAATACACAGCTGTCTGTATACAGTACTGTGTATTCACACTAACACTCAGTTATCTGAGTGTTATCTGAGGAAGCAAAGGAAATGCAAAAAAGAACTAACCAGGTTACTGGCTCCATCTTATGGCCATTGGAGGAACCTCAGCCAATCACAATTACAACATTCTCTTAAAGATACAACAGTATTAAATGAATATCCTGGTTTATATATTGCCAACCCAACTGTTAGGTGACTATCATTCCTAACAGTGATCCTGCTGGATTGTATATGTTTACTCTTTCTCTATAGTTCTTATTATTTATTGGTCCCACCCAAGAAAATCCACCCTCACAATGAGGAAACATAGCAGGACTTTGTGGAAGGATGTATTGCAAATAAAATATAAATTCTGGAATATGTGTGTGTGTGTGTACACACACACAACATTGTCTGAACAAGTGACACATATATTTTATAAAAATCTTTAGAGAGATGCAAACTTAGTCTTGTATATTTATTGGTTTTTTTCATAACCAAAACACTTATGTACAATTTATTTTCATAAATTCTAGGAAACTATTGGATATAAAACTGTAGTTGAGTTTCAATCCATATATTAATAACTCTATTAGTGCAAGTGTAACCTAGGTAATTCATCCCAGTTTAATCTATTAAAGAGGCAACATTGTGCTATAAATCTCCCCACTAAAACTGCATTTTAAAGAGCTTTTAACAAATACATTTTAGTTGAACAAGACTAAAAGTAAAAGTTGGACTTTTGTTAATGTACAAAATGTAATTATAGAGCTAAATGAAAATGTAAACAAAAGTTGTTTTGGAATTGGAAGGACCATGCTTCTTTTCATTACTCCAAGGACTTTCTCCTTCTCATCAATTTGTTAGAAGAAAGAACCAGAAGATTGGATTATACTGTAAATAAGGTGCCTATCTTAGACTTAGCCCTTCCCATCAGACTGATGAAAAGTGATTGGCTCCAATGGTTTGCTGATTATAAATGTCAAACCAAAATATATTTCCATCACTCAGAGAACCAAAGCCTAGCACAAAAAAAGAAAGTAAAAAAGAAATAAGAATGAAGGTAACTGTTTCAATTCTTCCATCCTTTTTTTTTTTTACCTTTCTTTGAACTTCTATAAGGGAGGGATTTAGATATCTAAATCTGGTACACTTCCCTTTCATTTCATAGATTTATTTTAACCTTTGCTGTTCATGTTAAGTATACTTTTGTTTCAGATTGTTATTTATCCTTTTTTTTTTTAAAGAATCTTTCTGAGATTTTTTAAAATCATCATCTTTACTGCATTACCATTTCCTACACATTTCATATTAATTAGGGTAATGAAAGTATAATATATAGTTAGATTCTTTTCATTAAAATTGAATCATATATTTCTCCAACCTTCTCTGTTTTCCAATATGTCAATTCACATTGAAAAGGGGGAAAAATCAGCTTTTATCACTTTGTTATATATATTGTACTCTTACAGACAATGATTTTCCTTCTGCAGTAAGTAGTCTCTTTTAGAAGATTATTCCAAAAAGTATATTGTGCATATTAGTTTAATTAATATTAATATTAGTTTAATTAATTTTGTTTTTATTTTCTTCTATTGTTAAATGAAATGACTATAACTAATTAAAAACTGAATGTTATATCATCACAGGAATATATAAGACTATTCATATTTTCTACATGAGAAATGTTTTTTCTGTTTTTCCTTCCTTTTTTCTTTCCTTTCTTCTTTCCTTCCTTCCTTCTTTTCCTCCTCCCTCCCTCCCTCTCCCTCCCTCCCTCCCTCCCCCCCTCTCTCATTCATTCATAAAATATGATTTCTGATTATGTGTGTACTTTCCATATTTCATATAGTAAATAACAGCCTTTTTTTTAAAAAAAACCAAATACAGTAGATTTTAAATATATTTTCTTTCAAAATATTTGCTTTTTAATATGCTATTTTAAAACAATTGTGGTTTCTTAAGTTTGAAATCACTGAATGTGGATGATCAATTTAACTTCCTTAATTCTTATTAAATTGTGTGCATGGTTAAACCCACTAATAAGAAAACTACATAATTTATTATCTCATTCATAATACTTATTAGTGGAAATAATTAGAACATGCCATAAAGAGATTTTCAATTCATTATCAGTGAAAAGTTACCTAGACTTAAAAATATATAGAAACTTTATTTTGATAAATGAAATTTAAGGTAGGATAACATAAATTAACTCCTATAGAAAGAAATGTAATGAGGACATTCTAGCTTTTAAAAAAGAGCACTCAATCCAGATTTCATAATACTCTAAACACAAACATAAAAACAACTGTAATTAAGTACTTATAATTAAATACTACTGACAGTAAATAACTAAACAATATAAAAATAATAATGTACAAATACACAATATCTTGCCAACGAAGTTTAGTTCATAACTATATATTAAGGAGCAAAAAATCTATTCAATTAGAAAGCTTAAGAAAACCTCAGTTCAGATCTAAAATTGTCTTGTTATACTGTATATTTGTCATTTCAGTTTAGGGAAAAATATTATTTATCTTTGGAGACATCTAGTTCCATTCAACAGGTCCCATTCAAACTCTTAATCTTATTTAGCAAAAGAGTACAATTTTGAAGAATTCTTCTGATTTCAATTTTCTGAATAATGTTAGGAAATTATTAGTGGTTTGTTTTGATCCACACTGAAACCAGATGGATTCTAATCTGTATTGGATCACAGCAAGTATTCATCAAATAAGACCTTCAAAACTAAAGTATGTTCCCAGTACAGAATAAAAGTTTCACAATGACAATTTGCATTTCAAATAACCTCCAATTACTGCCAGAAATGCACAGATCACATGTGCTACTTAATGTTTGTTACTTTGTATTGTAATTTAGAATTAAGTAAATTATGTTTTCTTGATAAGCTAAGATCATTAGCCATATGATCAATTGCAGAAGGATAAAAAGATACTTTTGGCAGATTATTAACTTCAGGACTACATAAATCTTTAGATCTTGATTGCTCTTAAGTTAACAGGTTATTTAACACATTCTAAAGAGAATTATACCATGTCTTTGGTATGTTATCTGAAATGGAAATAATTTATGAAAAAAATAATATATGATTTTTAAATATCAAGAAAATTAACATTGTATATATTCAACCAGACAGTATATATAAAGCATTTTAGTTCTAAGTCGATGAATCTGATCATCTTGATTGACCATGAGTTTTCAGAATAAAATACCTGGGTTTTTGTTGTTGATGATATTTATTTATTTAGTCTTTGTATCCACCATTGATTATCTTTAATATTACAAATGATGATTACATCAGGAAAGAATTAATCCTATAATATGTCTTTTTAGGTCACTATAATCAGAGTTGCTGAAATAAGAAATAATTCTGCCATCACACAGTTTATTCTGCTGGGTCTCACTGATTCCCCTGAGCTGCAGATTCTTCTTTTCTGGGTGTTTGCCTTCATTTATGTTGCAGCTCTAACTGCCAATTTACTCCTTATTTTTACCATATCTATGTTCAAGAAACTCCACTCACCCATGTACTTCCTCATATTCAATTTGTCCTTACTAAATATACTGTCTGTCTCAGTTACCATTCCTAGGTTACTACAAAGTCTCTGGACCCATAGAAAAATAATTTCATTTCATGGCTGCATCACACAGATATTTTTCATTATATGGGCATTGGGGTCAGAGTTGGTCCTTCTCTCATTTATGGCTTTTGATCGCTATGCTGCCATCTGCCACCCTTTGCATTACACTATTATCATGAGGAAAGAAGTATGTGTTGGCATTGCAATCTTTGTATGGATTACTGGAATGATAAATACTGCTGTGAATACGGGAGTTCTCCTGCAGCTTTCTTTTTGTGATTCCAATGTTATAAATCATTTCTATTGTGATATCCCTACAGTATTACATCTTTCATGTTCGGACACTGGCATAAATGAGTTTATGACAAAGGTTGCAGATGTGGTTTATGGCATGTGTACTTGTGGGTTGACTCTAACTTCCTATTTTTTTATACTGAGGACTATCTTCAGGATCCGTTCTACTGAAGGGAAGAAGAAAGCATTCTCCACATGTTCCTCACATCTCTTTGTAATCAGTTTTTACTTTTCTGCAATCATCTACACATACATGAGACCCTCTTCTGTCTATTTCTTAGATAAGGACAAGCTTGTGTCTCTTATTTATTCAGTAATAACTCCAGTTATCAATCCACTCATATATTCTTTGAGGAACAAAGATGTTAAAGAAGCAATGAAGGTGCTCACAGGAAATTTCAGAGTGAAAATTTAAGATCTTCCAAGATCTTAAATTTCATCAATAAAATGCTTCTGCAGTTCTGATGCGCAGAAAACCATATTTCATTACCATTTCATGCTATATTTTGTGCTTGGAGCCTGTTACACAATATAAAATGCACATATCTATATTTCTTTTTCCCTCTCTCAATTTGATGTCAATTTTTGCCTTTATTATTTGGATATATTTGAAGAAATAATAAGACTTAATAGAGATCTTTAAACGTTAACATATATCTTTTAATTATATAATTATTAATCTATATAATGTAGCTCTCTGAAAGTTAATAGTACTCAATCTTTTTTTTTTTTTTTGAAAATTTTATTTGGGTTTTCACAAAAAAAAAAAAAACATAATACAAATAAAACATCTTTTTTTGAAAATAGCATGGTCCCGGGTTATCACTTCTTCATACAGACACAAACTCAATTTCATGCTCATTTTTGTGTTCTATTCCATATCTTATTACTGTTTTACATTTTTTACATAGTTTTTCCCCTCTTTTAATTTTCTCAACTTTATTTTGATTATCTCATCTCAATTCAAATCATTACATTTATACTTTTGTCTGTCCTGTTTCAATTTCATATTATCTTTTATCATTAAACAATTTTTCCCCTGTAGTTACTAATTGGAGTATGACACCTTTATATCTTTTAACTTTATCCTTTTAATTTTATCCATTCAACTCTTATTTAAGCTTCAATGTATACCTTTAAAATTATAATATTCAATATAATACATAACTTCCAATCAAATTCTTCTTGGTACATTCTTAAAATACACACTATATTCTTAAAAAAGATTATATATATATATATATATATATATATATATATATATATATATATATATATATATATATGTGTGTGTGTGTGTGTGTGTGTGTGTGTGTGTGTGTGTGTGTGTGTGTGTGTGTGTGGTACTCAGCTTTGTTTGTTAAGAAAACAAGTATATATGTATATATGTATATATGTAAATAAAGCACTCATTCCATTCCAATTCAATTCTATCATTAATATTCATTAAAATCTTAACATCTTTAACATTTCTTTTCAATTAAATATCATACTTCCTTGGGAACACTTATAAACTTTCCATAATTAATTCTCCCCCCCATATTTCTCTTCACTTATATTTTATAAATCATTAATAATAATTAAAATGTTCCCATCTTTCCTAATTTAATTCTCTCATTCACTTTATTTCATTTATTTATTAACAAACATTCCACTAGATTACGATAAATATTTTATCCATCATTTTAATCATATTTTCTAAAATTATTTCTATTTGTAATATAACAATACTATCTTATGTACCTTTGCAGAATTTCTTTTACAATTAAGTTTTCACCCATTATCTCTAAACAGGCTTATACTTTCAATTCTTATACCTTTCCCCTGTTTCTCTATATCTTGTTTCTGTCCTTTATAACTTCTTTTCCTTTCCTTCTTCCCCCTCTTCTTCTTCCTCCCCTTTCCCTCCTTGTCTCTCTACTTCTAATTCTCTCTTCTGTAATCCCCCCTTCTGTTGCTTTCTAATATTATATTTATTTTTCAAACTATTCTGTTTTTGGTTGTTTTTTCAAATCTTAAACTTTTAATTCTCTTTTCCCCCTTTCCTTTTCCCCCCACATAAAATTACTTGATCATTAAAGATGGCTTCTTCTTTGTCCCAGTCTTCTTGTTCTGCAAGCATTTCTTGTTGTTTCTCATAGTTCCAGATCTCCATTTCTAAGAGTTGAAATACGAAGCCAAAAGAGCCTCTCCCTTCTTGTGCATCTTCTTTGTACTTTTAAAGTTCCATTTTCAGTTCTTCTAAAAGTGGTGCCATTTTAAACACTTTTAAACAACCACCTGATTGATTTTAGTCATTTAAATGCAATAACCAAAAATCCAAAGATCACCAAGTAATTCAAATAATCCAAAGCTGTGTCTTCTTGCTTCTTTTTTCTACTTTCTCTTCCTGGGGTTCTATTATTTTGTTGCCAAGTTTCAGTTAAAATGTATCTTTTAGGAATCTTGTTGAGGTTTCACTGTACATTCCTGTTAGGGATATACACCCTAGCAGAATCTGCATGGCAGTCAGGCAGGTATGTGAGATAAACGTTTTTGTAGCTTACACTCAGTAAAACAGATACAATGTGCTAGTTAAATAGTTTATTCCAGTAATAGTTATAGCATAGTCAAACAGTCCATATATCATTCACTAGTTCAGTCCGTCCGGAGATTATCCAGTTGCAAAATCCAGTGTCGAAAAAGAGATCAGTAAACTTACAAATATCAGTCCTGTAATATATCTCTTCTCAGTTAGAGATATGAAGAAGTCAAACCTCTTTTCTTCCTTCAGCAACAGCAAAGAACACGCAGTTATCAAACCATCAATCCATCATCGTCTGCAAGCAATCCAGTAAGCCAGCAATCAATCAAGTTCTCTTGCTCCCTCTTATGGCGATTTTACAACCGCACCCAAAATTACATGCTTTGCAGTTAAAGTGACACACACATAAATTCACTATCATAGTTTATATATATTATTTTACCCAAACTACGTTAGGTAACCTATGTTATTCCTAACAATTCCCTTTAGTTCCAGGCAATCTCCTCCATTTTTCCAGATCCTGCCCTTTTATTCTTTTTCTCTCCTTTCCTGCTTTTAAAAGCTTTTAAGTACCCAGAAATCTTTATTATCCCTTTGACATTTTATTTTCAGCTTAAATGCCTATTGATGTCAAAGTGGATTTTTTTTCAATTTCTTGCTTAAGTCTCTTAGCTGTCAGTATAGGGAAGGGAAGAAAAAAAAAACCAAATCTTTTCCCTTCCCTCTCTCCTTCGCTGCTTCAAAATCTTCTTTGGGAACAATGTTATTTTTTTATAGTTTAAATTCCAGGGTATCTTACATTGTTGCTTTTGCAGTTTAACCCGGGTCAAACCAAAACTTTCTCTTCTTATCTTCCTCCTGCACATTCTTTTCCAGTCGAGTTCTTCGGTGGCCATTTCTGACCATCGCTGCAACTGCCTTCGGGAAAGGGAGTAATGACCAGCTGAGGAGGAGAGATGTGGCTCTCCTCAACCCTACTGGCAGTCTCCCCCCTCTCCACCACCTCTACGGGGTGGCTTAGCCCCAAAACCAGCCGGCTTGGGGTGCTCCAGTGGTGAGCATGGATCAAAACCATGCAAGATCGTGGTTTCGGTCTTTCGGTGAAGGAACTCAAACCGGAAGTCTCAATAGTACTCAATCTTTGATGTATTAATTAATCAGAGTTTTAATATAGTATCAGACAATGTAGAGAAGCAAATGATACATTTTCAAAATGTATCCTGAATTTATTGTTCATCACATGAATACAATATGCTATAAACTGATTCTGTATTAAATGAATTTAATTTGTACCTATTACTTTGGTTTGTTCAAACTACCACACCATTGCACTCATTTCATATGCTAGTAAAGTTATGCTCAAAATCCTACAAGCTACGCTCCAGCTACCAGGTAGGATTTCAAAAAGGCAGAGGAACTAGAGATCAAATTGCCAACATACACTGGATCATGGAGAAAGCTAGGGAGATCCAGAAAAACATCTACTTCTGCTTTATTGACTATGCTAAAGCCTTTGATTGTGTGGATCACAACAAATTAGGGCAAGTTCTTAAAGAGATGGGAATACCAGACCATCTTATTTGCCTCTTGAGAAACTTATACATGGGTCAAGAAGCAAAATTGGAAAGGAGTCCGGCTATGCTGTATACTGTTGCTCTGCCTATTTAACTTATATGCAGAATGCATAATGAGAAAGGCAGGGCTAGATGAATCAAAAGTTGGAATTAAGATTGCCAGAAGAAATATCAACAACCTCAGATATGCAGATGATACCACTCTAATAGCAGAAAGTGAAGAAGAACTAAAGAGACTCTTGATGCAGGTGAAGAAGGAGAGTACAAAAGTTGGCTTGAAACTCAACATTAAGAAAACTAAGATTATGGCATCTGACCCTCTCAATTCCTGGCAAATAGATGGGAAAGAAATGGAGGTAGTGACAGATTTTATTTTCCTGGGCTCCAAAATCACCACAAATGGGGACTACAGCCATAAATTAAAAGACACTTACTTCTGGGGAGGAAAGCTATATATAGACAGCATACTAAAAAGCAAAGACATCACCCTGCCAAAAAAAAGTGTGTTTAATCAAGGCTATGGTTTTCCCTGTTGCAATGTTTGGCTGTGAAATTTGGACCATAAGAAAGGCTGAGCATCAAAGAATTGAGGCCTTTGAACTATGGTGCTGGAGAAGACTCCTGTGAGTTCCTTAGACTGCAAGGCGATGAAAGCAGTCAGTCCTAGAGGAGATCAACCCTGACTCCTTTTTAGAAGGCCAGATCCTAAAGATGAAACTCAAATACTTTGGCCACCTAATGAGAAGGAAGGACTCACTGGAGAAGAGCCAAATGCTGGAAACAATTGAGGGCAAAAGAAGGAGATGACAGAGAATGAGGTTGCTGGATAGAGTCACTGAAGCAGTAAGCGTGAGCTTAAATGAGGATGGTAGAGGACAGGAAGGCTTGGAGGAACATTGTCCATGGGGTCAGACATGACTTTTCAACTAACAACAACAACACTTGGATTTCAACCTGATAGGATACAGTAGGAATGTTTTGGATTTCAGGGCCATACTTAGTCTTAAATTATATTTTGGAGATTATACCCTAAAAATGGGTCATCTGGGAAAAGAAATGAACATAATTTTATGTTATATAAAATTATTTTTAATTTTTAAAATGAGGAAATGAACAAGCAATACTTCCTTTCTTAATATCAAGAAACATCACATAAATTATAATTAAAATTTAATATTTAAGTGGTGATATCTTTGGGCACAAAAATAAGCCTAAACCTCTGTTATTAGATATTTCTCCTTTTCAAATATTCAGTCTTTCCTTTTAGAATATCGGAAATACACAAGCCAGACTACAGCAACACCCCAAACTAACAGTAGGAGAAGGATTGTCTAACTCTCATGGGGCAGCTGTTTCAAGATCAAGAACTGAAATGAAAAGCCATGAGGTTACATAGCTTCACAGAAGAGACATGGAGAACACCCACCCTGCCTGATCTGGTGGGTGGATAGAGATAATCAGAGATAGCAGAGGCTCTGACTTTCAGCTGCTGCTGCTTAATGCCTGATTGGTCAATAATATAATTGTGATTAGAATGGCCTATGATAACCTGTCTTTTCAGCTGCATGTATTGCTCTTATTTCAGCTTGTTCAAAACCTACAGTTTTTACAACAAGTGTCCCCAGCAGATCGGATAACAGCAGCAATAAATCAAAGCAAGGTTATAAGTAATCAGATTGCCCGAATCCTTTCCCTGAATTATTTTCTCTCTCTGAGCCACAAACTTTCTTTTTAATTCAAAGAGAAGGGGTCAGAGATCCCCCCTTCAGCATCTTTGCATCTTTACTATCTCAAAAACTCAATCTACAAAACAAGAAAGAGAGTGTAAACCCTTGCTCACTGATTATTTTCAAGAGGAAAGAGGCAAACAGCTTGAGTAGCACTTGAAAATATTTCCTCTGTTCATGTTTTAAAACCTTGTTTGACACAAAGGAACTGCTGTTTTCCAGCCCAGGAAAAGAGGCCTCCTGCCAGTTTATTAGGGGTTATAAACCTATTCTCAAATATCAGCAACAGCTAAGCAAAGCAATAACTCTTTATTTGCTGACTCTCAATACTACTTCATTACTTTCATTATCTCAAAACTTATAACTTTCTACCTTAAGACCTATATCAAAGATTAGATAATGATTTCTCCAAATCAATTTCTTTAAAATAATTAATTTTTATCAAATGCTTAATTAATTTATTGTTTTTATTGATTAGTGTGATTGAGTGTTTAATGCATATAGTGTGATTACTGAATATCTGATTAGTAAAATCAGTGATTTAGTGAATTTAATTGACCAGTGTGTTTAGTAATTACTGCAATTAATTAGGATGTTTGTTGCTTAGCAAAAAATTTTGATTAGAGTGATTTGAATAATCGATGGATTGATTGATTTTTAGTAATAAGTAACCTTACTTTTGATTTGTTCTCTAATGCATCAATTAACATTTATTAATTACCAACATTCATTAACTGTCTACCTATCACATTAACTAGCTATTGTAATTGATTACTGTACTATTGCCATTGGCCATGCCAGCCAAAAACTCCAAACCAAAACAAAAGAAAAATATCTCTACCAATGACCTCCCAGACATGTTTCAGATGTCTTGAAACCATCAATGAAAGCAAAATTTACATCAAATGCTGCCTATGCGACAATGAAGCCCACCCTGCCTGCTTAAAAGCAAACAAAAGCCTAGCTGATATGGTTAAAAAATCAGATACATTCTCTTATCTATGTCCATCATGTTCTCCTAAGCTAAACAAACTGAGTACCCTACCTGACAGAGTTGAAAGCATAGAATCACTCATTCACTCAATAGAAGAACGCTTAGCAACACATTTTGAAACAACTATACAAGCAAGCCTAATCTCTCTTGAAAATAATACAGCACAGGTAAGTGAGTACCTATCAGCTCAAAATCAAATTCCACAACAACCATAACCAATACCTCAACTACAATCACAACTACAACCAAAAATAACCACCAAACCACAGCCACAAACAATTACTATCCCATCAAATAATTCCTCAAATAATATCCCCTTACTCATCAAAGACATCATGGAACATGAATAAAAACATCTAAATGCCATCTTATTTGGTCTCAAAGACACCAACGAATCAGACGACATCACCAAAGTTCGTGATATCATAAGCAACTCAAATACAACAAACATCTCTCCTGAAGATATCATTGAAATAACCAGAGATGGCCCTGGGTACAAATACAATGACAGCTCTGTGGCCCCAAGATTTTGTAGAGTTGTATGCAAAAATGAGTCCAGCAAACGCATATTCATTCATACAATAAACGCCATTGCAAAAACCAATCCCAACCACAAAAAACTTCGCTCAAGACCAGACTTATCCATACTGCAATGAATCCACTCTCGTGAACTCTGCTCAGAACTCAAAAACCATCTAGACAATGGAGAAAAGGACCTATACATTGACTACCAAGCTGATTGCATCAAAAGAAAGTCACATAACCCACAACTCTGCATCCAACCCCGCCCCATCCAATCTAATATCACTCAAAACTAGGCACGCACACCCCTAACTACATCTATTCCAACCACAACTGGCCTTAAATGCAAGCTACTCAATGCAATAAGCCTTGTAAATTACAGTATACAAGTTCTATAGAATTACAGATTGACTGGGTCTGGAGAGGATGAAGTCCCTTTTCTGAAATGTGCCAATGGGATCTCAGGCATGCCACCAACTGAGGCCACAGAGCAGGGAAGGAGAATAAGATTTGTCATTTAAGAGTCTTTGTTGACCTTCAGAATCCTGTTTCACAAATTGTTGGCTGTGAATCCCTGATTCTAAAGGTGGGCTTTTGGAATTGGGATTTTTGATACTGCATCAACCTCCTTGCTGCATAGAAATCTCATTCTCTGAATTGCTGGAAGCTATCTCGGAATTGATCGTGGAGTTCTTTAAATTATTTTATTGGCATTATAATAAATAATGTATTTATATTTTAACATTCATCTTTGGACACCATTTGCCCAAATGTTTATTTTTTTTCTACAATACACATATTTTATTATAATTCATTGCACAGATGTTTAGACTGTATTTGGTATTTTTTTTCCAACTATCCTTCCCAAGGAATTATGATAAGCAGATTACATATATTAAAAACATTGCCACAGAATATAAATATAAATTGTTCAGAATAACACTGCATTTTGCAATTAATTGGTGGTGGTTTTGTTAATGAAAATAGTTTTCAAATAGTGCTTCAATAATTTTGGGAGTACACCCAGGGCACCTATTTCTATTCATACCATTCCTGCTTGCTTTCACCATAGTCATTTTATTTCTGTTTGCAAGGCTTTGGATGTTGTGATTTTCTCCAGTTCTTTCTCTTCTGTTCTGCTGTTTGAAACTGCTGCAATGTCCACTATCCAGACTTTTTTTTGGTCTTTATTATTAAAATTGTTAAATCTGGGTGTTATTTGCAGGTTTTTGGATTATAAGTGCCAGAGCACTTTGGCTTCTTCATTGTTTATTACTTTCTCATTTTGTGGCCCTAACAGATCTTGCTTGCAGGCATAGTATTTCTTGCCCTATGCCCTTGTTGCTACATGCCCTTGTCTGTAATTAGTGTGTGTGATCTTCTTGCAGCAGCTAACGAAGTGGGCCACTATTTCTTCAACTTCTTTGCAGAGGTAGCATTTGCTATTTCTTGATGCCTTCTTAATTCTAACTTTGTATATATTTTTTCTGCTGGCTGTGTAAAAGTTTGCCTTGACATTTATTTATTTTTTGCTACTGCTTTATTTGGTCTTTCTTCTAAGTTATAAATTTATAAGCTTAACTATAAGTTTATCTAAATTTGTAGATTGAACCCTAAATGAATGTACATCCGAACCCATACATGCAACCCTGTACAATGGTGTTACTACACTGGGACTGGATCAATTAGTAACGAACAACACTAGACTCAACAACTGCTCACCCTCAATATATGGACTACAAATACAAGAACTCTTTTCAAACTATGACCACAATATGATTAACTTTTGACTCAATTTACACCCTCACAAAGAGGACCATAATGATGGATCCCCAAAATACAAATTCAAAAAAGCCAACTATGATCTCATAGATTCCGACCTATCATCTCTTGTTTGGCACATTCTGTTCTCTAGCTGTAATACTACAGAAGACAGAAGACCATCATAATGCATTCTTGTTTGAATTTGAAAGAGTCATTAAACTGTACATATAGTACAGACTCTAGGATGGCACATGTAACACTGCTGTTACATGAGCTGAATTGGTTTCCAGTTGCTTCTGGGTCCAATTCAAAATATTGGGTATCACCCAATGCCCTTTGTGATATGGGACCAGGTTATCTGAGGCACTATTTCTCACCATGGGATTTGTGGAACCCACTCCTGTACTGTCATTGCCCATCTTTTTAAACTTTATTTGTTTAATTGTTGTAATTCTTAATTTAAGATTTTAATAGCTACATTTTAATACTATTGTGAGCTGCCCAGAATCACCTGAGAGATAAGAAAAAGCAGCATATAACTTTAATCAATCAATCAATCCAAATAAATATTGACACAATTATAACCATTGTAATCAGTGTTGGAGAAATTTTTAAGACAAAAGAAGTCTCTGTAGATACGCAGGTGTATGCAATACTGAAAATCTACAGATTTCTAAAAGTTCTTTTCTCTAATTAAAACAACCAATCTCCAAAGAACATCACTAGGGAACTGTGGGGCAGTATAAAAGTAGTTTGACATAGAGATTACATATTCAGAGAGAATAAAAATAAACTTGTTGCAGCTTATATGAAAACTGGTTGAATAGTATTATTACAGTTTTTAAATTTTATAAGATTCCATTTATGTTTCTGTAATGCTCTAATTTGGACATCTGCAAGCCCTCTAAAAGCCTATTTAAGGTGGACATGATTTCAACACTACTGCTTGTTTCCTACAACTTCCTCCCCTCCCCAGAAATTTAACCACTTTGACTAATTAGGAGCATTTGGAAGCCTGGTTTACAAACAAAAAAAAAGGTTTCAACTATTTTGTAAGATTTAATTGCTTTGGAAAGCTTCTCTATGGATTTTTTCCATTATCCTTATATATTTTGAATATATATAATAGGGATATTTATTTATAGAATAGAATTCTTTATTAATAGAATGAAAAACAGTCTACATGCCAAGAAAGAGCATCTCTACACAAAGTGATGTGCTGTTTCATTCCCTTGCATCACAAACTTGAACATGGAGAACTCTTCCACTGTTACAAAATTCATCTTGATAGGTTTTTCGAGTTCCGTTGAAAAGCAAATGGTCATCTTTTGGACTTTTCTTCTCATCTATGGAGTGGCTCTGGTAGGAAACTTTCTAATCATCCTTGCCATCAGTGTCTGCAGGAAACTTCACACACCCATGTACTTTTTGTTAATCAATTTGTCTTTTATAAATGTAAGTTCAATTTCTATAATAGTTCCCAAATTACTGCAAATTCTTTTAACCCAGAGAAAGACTATTGTATTTCCTGGCTGCATTGCACAGGTATTTCTCTTTACTTTGACTTTAGGAACAGAGCTCCTGCTTCTTGCATTTATGGCTTTTGATCGCTATGCTGCTATTTGCCAACCTCTGCAATATACAGTAATCATGAGGAAGGAGGTTTGCTTTGGGACAATGTCTGGGCTATGGCTGATAGGTATAATAAATTCCTCAATTCAGACAGGACTTGTATTAAGACTTTCCTTCTGTGATTCCAACATCATCAATCACTTCTTCTGTTATCTACCACCAATGTTCAAGATCTCTTGTTCAGACACAAGCCTGAATGAAATCATGGTTTTTGCAGCTTCCATTGTTATTGCTATAGGCAGCTGTACCCTGACCTTCTTATCGTATTGGTTTATACTGAGGAGCATCTTCAGAATCCGTTCCACAGAAGGAAAGAAGAAGGCCTTCTCCACATGCTCTTCCCATCTCTTGGTTGTTAGCTTTTACTATTCCACCATTATCTATACATTCCTCCGTCCTGCTTCAATGTACTCTTTAGAGGAAGACAAGGTGATTGCTATTATTTATTCTGTTGTCACTCCAGTCCTCAATCCCCTTATATACTCTCTGAGAAACACTGATGTTAAGCAAGCTCTCAGAAAATTAATTGACAGAAAATTCTTCCAGCAAGATCTGTTTTAATGAATTATTTAAAAATGAATATATTTATTATCTTCATGTGAGTGACAAAATATAGGGTATATATCTTTCTCACCGCTCCAGACATGATTATCCCAGATTGGAGAAATAAATATATATATATCTACATTGCATAATATAAAACAGTAAATATTTTATTTGTATGTTTGTGGTTATGTTTAGAAAAGATGTAAATAGTTTCTGTAAATGCTTTTAATTAAGTCATCTCCAGAACAATAATCAGGGTTTTAGTTATTAGAACAATTTTGACTATATTAATATGCATTAATGCACTTTGAATCTTCCAGAATTTTCAAAAACTGGCTGAAACAGAAGTGATTTAGAGTTAGCTTTATTTGAAGAGAACTTAAATCATTTCTCTTGATTAATATTGTATTCCTGTTTATAAGATGTAATTTATAAAATGAAATGTTGCTGTAGTAGAAATGTATGAAATATACAATGGCAATCAATATTCTACTGTGCTTGTGATTTGGTATACATATAAAACAGAGATAAATATTACTTTTTTACAATTGATTGAATTTAATGAATAATTTTACATCTCATTTTCTTTTTAATTGGTTTTTTTAATTATTTTGATATATGCAGTATATGATTAGTGTTCTTTTATAAGATATATAATACACTTAATTTTATTTAGGCTATAGCTTGTTAAACACATACAGCCAATTTTTCAATTTGGATACAAGGTAATTAAGATTTGCATTATTTTAGCAGCCTGCTGCATTTCATATTGGAACCTTAGTGTTAGAAGGAAGTAATGTATGTTTCATATTGAGAAGGCAGCAATGCAACATTTAAAAATAAATGATTTATTTATAAGTACTTGTTGTATGGGATAGTGGGTACTGTATGATATGAAATTACAAACTGTAAGCAATTTCATGCTTTTTATATATTTAAGTTATTTTTAAATATCAGTAATAATTTGTGTTTCTCAATCCCAAAGGTGGGCACAAGTTTGCCATATAATATTGCACACTGACTTATTTACTCTGTGAATGCATACATGTCTGTAGCAAACTTAAAAAAAAATCCAATTGGAAATATTTTCAGTTTCTCAGAAACCAAAGATATAGCTTGTGGCAGGATTAATTGCTTCAAGGTGCTGTAATTAGTTTCAAGAGATGAGTTTTTCACTTTGTACCAAAGTATCAGATGAACACATAGAAACTTCTTGCCCAATTAAAACCTTGTGAGCCAGCTGTCTTTTCTTGAAAATATGTAACACAGGTTGTGGGTGTTGTATTGCACTGTGTAGATTCCAGATGCTTGGTTATCTAGGGGCATAGGCAGACGTTGGAGGAAAGCAGACAAGTTTGGAGAAAGGAACTCATTTCAACCTCATGAATATTTTTAAACCTCATGAATATTTTTAAACCTCATGAATATTAAGATGTGTAGCATAAAATAAAGATCATGAGGTTGAAAAACATTGCTCTAGAGAAAATAGAAGACAGATATATCAAAATCAGGAATCATAAAATGGAAGAAAAGATGGCAATAATTTAAAATGACAGACTACAATTTCACAGAAAAGGAGGAAAAAAGAGTCACAATGTTATGGGTTTTGATGAAGCTCAAAAAAGAGTCATTTTCCCTGTTTCCATCTCCCTCTTTAAGCTAAAAGCAAAACCAATAATGCCTTTAAAAGTAAACATCCAAAACTGGAGATGTTTATTCTGAAATGCCTATTAAACTTGAGAAGGAGGCAGGGAGGCTGTTAAAACACTGTAAAAATTTCATGCATTTATTAATTATTTAATAATTACACCAAATTTATATATCTCACAAACAACAATTATGGGTGGCATCCAACATAAGTAAAGTGTATGTGTGTATAGAAAGTGAATAGTGGGGGGTATTAAAATGAAGGAGGAGGAGGAGGAGGAGGAGGAGGAGGAGGAGGAGAAGGAGGAGGAGGAGGAGGAGGAGGAGGAGGAGGAGGAGGAGGAGGAGGAGGAGGAGGAGGAGGAGGAGGAGGAGGAGGAAATAGAATGAGAATGGAGAGTAATAGGAGGGGGAGGAGGAGAAAGGCCACATCTATAATACTATGTTTATTTCTGCTCACCATAATACAAAGTTGAGACCCTGGAAATTGTGTAGCAGCAAAGATGGTCAAAATTCTTAATGCTAAAATACATAAATGACCTCTGTGATCATATTAAGAGCAATTGCGTTCTTTTCGCTGATGATGTAAAGCTGTTCAATACCACAGACAATACTGCTACCCTACAAAAAGATCTTGACTATGTATCAGAATGGTCAAACAAATGGCAACTTCAAATCTCAACAAATAAATGCTCTGTCTTACATATTGGCAAAAAAATCAGAAAATAAAATACAAGCTGAATAGTCAAGATCTTGTTGATGACCCAAGCTCTGTAAAGGACCTTGGAATACTCACCTCTAATGATCTAAGTGCTAGAGCCCACTGCAACTACATAGCCAAAAAGGCATTAAGAGTTGTTAACCTAATCCTACGTAGCTTTTTCTCTGGTAATATCACACTACTAACTAGAGCATACAAAACATTTGCTAGACCAATACTTGAATACAGTTCATCAGTCTGGAACCCACATTACGTATCTGATATTAGCACAATTGAGAAAGTCCAGAAATATTTCACAAGAAGAGTTCTCCACTCCTCTACTCGTTGTAGAATACCTTATGCCACCAGACTTGAAATTCTAGAACTAGAAAACCTTGAATTACGCCGTCTTCGGTCTGATTTAAGCATGGTATATAAAATCATACATTGCAATGTCCTACCTGTCAATGAATACTTCAGCTTCAACCATAACAACACAAGAGCAAACAATAGATACAAACTCAAAGTTAACCGCACCAAACTTGATTGCAGGAAATACGACTTCAGCAATAGAGTGGTCAATGTCTGGAATACTCTACCCGACTCTGTAGTTTCTTCCCCAAACCCCAAAAACTTTAACCTTAGACTGTCTACTATTGACCTCACCCCTTTCCTAAGAGGTGTGTAGGGGGCGTGCATAAGCGCACCAACGTGCCTACCGTCCCTGTCCTATTGTTTCTCTTATTCTTCTTTTATTTTTCTTATATGTACCCATTTCATATATTCACAACTATGTATACACTTATACTTATTATCTTGTAAACAATTGGCAAATCAAATAAATAAAAATAAATAAATAAATAAATAATTGAGGAAACCAGGTATGTCCAGCCTATTAAAGAAGAGGATTAGGGTGATATGACAACTATCTTCTAGTACTTGAGGAGATGTCACAAAGAAGAGGAAAGGGCAGGATGATGGAAGCTTGTTAAAGATAGATCCAACCCTAGAGGTAAGGAGAAATTTTCTGACAGTGAGAACAATTAATAAATGAAATAATTTGTCTTCTTTGGTTGCATATGCTCCATCATTAGAGGTTTTCAAAAAATACATTGGATAACTGTTTGATTGGGATGGTATAAGACTCCTACCATGAGCATGGAGCTGGAGCAGAAGACCTCCAAGGTCTTTTCCAGCCTTATGTATATTGTTGACTTAAAACAAAAGTTCAAAGATTCTGAAAAACATGATTATCTTTCTCCAGTGTTCTTGTTTTTGCCATTTCACTAACTAAAACTGTGCATTGATTTATATTAAATTAAGAATAATTGATTCTCTTCTGAAGTTCTCCAGCCTTAGAAAAATGAAGATGTTAACAAATACATTACAGATATTTAATAAATTTACACATTAAAATTAATGCAGTAGTGGAAGATTTTTCAGGATACTGAAGAGAAATTTTAATTAATTGGGAAATCTTTGCTTTTTAATATCTAAAAAACTACTGAATCCTTTTATTTTTATTTTTTGCAATGTACAATCCTAGTACACACTTTATTTGATTTAGCAGCAGTGATGGGCAATGTTTAAAGGGGAACAGAAGTATTCCTCTTTATCTTCTGGAGATCTGGAAAATGTCTCTGATATGGTAGCTGTCAGCCTTCCAGATATTATGCATTCCAGCCAGTAACTCCAAGACAATCATAATCTCAAAGTACTTTTATTAGAATAGAAACTTGGTACCTCTGTGGAATTCCAAAACTAAAGTCCCCCCCACCAGACTTCCCACAAGGACCCAACCTACAAACCATCCCCTTTTCCTCACATTGTACATCACGTGAACCAATCCTCCTTCAGTCTCAGTTCTTGCTGCGCCATTCACAATGACCTTGAATTATTAAAGAATCTATTTTGTCTACTGAGAGCTACTCAAACAACATCAGCCCCCTCCAATCTTCCGCAGCTGTGTGGCAGCTTTTAATAACAATTCCAAAGCTGACAAATATCCCCCCCTTAAGAAATTCACCTCCTAAAAAGAAACATAAGAAACAAATACAAACGGGTTAATGTTATGTCCTAACCCCCTCTCCCCACTCCAAGAGGGCCCTTTGGCTTGTTGGGAAATTCCTCATGAAATTGGTTAACCAATCTATCAGCATGTACATCCCAACATTTTACCCAAGTTGCCTCCGAGATTGGGTAACCTTTCCACAATACTAAGTATTGTAACCATCCTCAGTGTAATCTGGAATCGAAGATTCTCTTAACCTCGTAATGCTTCTCACCCTGTATGAGTAAAGGCTGAGGGGGAGTGGTTGTCAGTGGTCTTATTGTTGATGTAACAGCCGGTTTTAGTAAACTACTATGGAACACTGGGTGTATTTTTCCCAGTAACCAGGGAAGACTTAATTGGACTGTGTCTGGATTGATTACTTTTGTTATCGGGAATGGGCCTAAAAATTTTGGGTCCAACTTCTTACTAGGGAGTTTCAATCTAAGATATTTTGTTGACAAATATACTTTATCTCCCACTTTAAATGGTTGTTGGAGGGATCTAAGTTTGTTTTTTTGTAGTCCTTAGCAGCTTCCATCAAAGCTTTTGTTGTATCCCCCCAACCCTTTTTTAATGAGTTCATCCATTCTGTTACAGACATGGATGTGGGGGGTTCTTTCAGTAATTCTGGCACAGGGACAAATTCCATGCCCGTATTGATTTGGAATGGAGTCAATCCTGTGCTGCTATGTACTGCATTATTATAAGCAACCTCCGCAAATGGTAATAACTCGGCCCAGTTTTTTTGCTGATAATTTACATAGCATCTAATGTATTGTTCCACCTCTCTGCTGCTCCATTGCATGCTGGATGGAATGCTGAAGATAATCCTTGAGATGACCCAAGAGACTTTAGAAACTCTCTCCAAAATTTAGCAGTAAACTGTACTCCTCTGTCTGAGATTATTCTGCGAGGTACTCTGTGTAGCCTAAAGTTATGCTTCATGAAGAGTTTTGCAAGCTTTTTTGCAGATGGAAATCCTTTACAGGCTGTAAAGTGGGCCTGTTTAGAGAATAAGTCAATAACAGTCCAAATGATTGTATTTTCTCCACTTTCAGGTAATTCTACAATAAAGTCCATTGCAATTTCTTCCCACGATTGTGTTGGTTCAGCTACTTGTTGAAAGAGGCCAGGGGGGTTTCTGTGTTTCATTGTTGCACAAATTGAGCAGCTTTTTACACAATCTTTGATGTCAGGTTTCATTTTTGGCCACCAGAACTGTCTTCTGACTAAATGTAGGTTCTTTAAGAACCCAAAATGTTCTCCCAACCTCAAGTCATGGCTACCCTTTAGTATCATTATTTGTGGGTACATAAAGCTTAGTCTCTTTCCAAGCCAATCTCTCATTCATTGTCAATTTGATTTGATGCTCCAGGAATCAGGGATCGGTGAATAGGGCTGTTTTTAATTCAGTTGTCTTCTAGGCATCTGGGGTTACAATTGGCTTGGTCTCAAGTAGTTACTTGGCCTGCCAATTGAGCCTCTGATATCATAGTCTGCACCACTTCTTCTCAGCGACTGTCAAATTGGGGTTTCCTGGATAGGGCGTCCACCAATATATTTTTTCCTCCAGGGATATATTTCATGTTGAAGTTGAACTGCTTGAAATATTGAGCCCAGCGAACTTATTTAGGTGATAACTTTCAAGGTGTTTTTAGAGCCTCAAGGTTCTTGTGATCAGTCCACACCTCGAACGGCTCTTTCACCCCTTCTAGGAAATGCCTCCAAGTCAGTAAAGCCCATCGTACAGCATATACTTCTTTTTCCCAGACCGCTCATCTTAGCTCTGTGTCTGTCAGTTTTTTGGACATATAAGCGCAAGGCATCAATCAGTTCTGAGAATCTTTTTGGAGGAAGTCTTCCGCAACCACCACAACACTCACATCAGATTGGACTATAAAAGATCTGGTTGGGTCCGGATGTTGGAGAATGGGCTCAGCTGCAAAGAGGCGTTTTAAGGTTTCAAAAGCTTTCTGACAGTCCATTGTCCAAACAAGGGGTTGGCTGGGCTTCGGTTTGAGGGGGGAAGGCTCTGTTTTTAACAATTCTGTCAAAGGGAGAGTGACCTCGGCAAAAGGAGGAATGAATTGTCTATAGAAATTGGCAAAACCCAAAAAACTTTGAAGTTGCTTGCATGTTTTGGGGGGTTGCCAATCTAGCACAGCTTTCACTTTCCCAGGATCCATCTCAATCCTCTGGTTAGATATTTGGTAACCAAGGTAATCCAACAACTCCTTGTGGAATTCACATTTTGACAGTTTTATGTATAACTTGGTGGCTAAAAGTTTTTTCAGCATTTGTCTGACCAATTTGACATGTTCTTTGGTGGTTTCGCTGAATATAAGGATGTTATTCAGGTAGAACCCCTGGTACAGGTGCAGATGTAATACTTCATTGATGAGTTGCATAAATACTGCAGGGGCCCCTTGGAGTCCGAAAGACATAACTCGGAATTGAAACTGCCCAAAAGGCACTTGAAGGCTGTTTACATTTGTCTCCTTCTTTTATACAGACTCTGTAGTAAGCTTCTCTCAGATCTAGCTTGGTGAAGACCTTGCCTTTTGACAGGTGGTTTAATAAGTCTTTCATGTGGGGGAGAGGGTACATGTTTTTGATGCACATGCCATTTACACCCCTAAAATCAACACATAATATCAAGCCACCATCTTTCTTTTCTTCGAACAGCACTGGGGTGGCTAATCTAGATTTGGCAGTTTCAATAAAACCTCTGTCCAAATTGTTATTGATGTATTTCCTCAATTCAGTTATTTCAAATGTTGTCATGGAATACATCTTTGGTTTTGGCAGTTTTGCCTTGATTTTAATTTTATGGCTCAATCAGTGGCTTGATGTGGAGGTAAAACATTACATTCCTCTTCAATGAATGTTTCAGCCAAGTCTATGTATTGTCTGGGTACTTGGGGAGCACCTGGGAGAAGGTTCAAGGCTGTTGCTGCTGCTTCCATTTTTGGATCCAGGTCGGGTGGTGTTTCCTTAGTGGGAGGAAGGGGGCAGTGGGCCTACTCCTATAATGATTTTCCAGAATCCATCCTCCCACTTGATGCTAGGGGCCCATTTATCTATCCAAGCAAGTCCCAATATGACCAATTCTGACATTCTTGGAGCCACTATAAAGCATATGAGTTTGCGGTGAGGGCCCCTCTCCATTTTGATTAACTCTGTCATTTGGGTGGCTGGGGTCCCCCCACTTAATGTTCCATCCACTTGCTCAAATCTGATTGGGCATTTTAGTGGTTTAGTCTTTATACCCAATTGTTCAACGATAGGGAGCCCAATAAGGCATCTGGAGCATCCAGTATCAATGACAGCTTCTAATTCCCCTGCCTTCCCCATGTTCGGTACACTAACTTCACTTTGACAGTAAAAGGTATGATGGGAGCACTCACCATAGAGTCATCATCATCTGTGGGTTTTCCAGGGAGATGGTGTTGATCTGGAAGTGTGTTGCTCCTTTCTGTGTGGAGAGGAACTTCCAGGATGTGTCTAGCAAAGTGGCTAGTGTAGGGAGACTTTCCTTGATTTTTTCGATCCCTGATGGCTGTGTTAGACTTTGATTGTGGTGCTTGTGGAACAGGTGCGGGGACCAGACAGTTGGCTGCTCTATGGCCATCCTGGCCACAATGGTAACACTTTATCATCCTGTTGGGTCAGATGGGAGTAGCTTCAGCAGGTTTGGTCAGTGGTCATCTGGCCACAGTTCTCCTAGGCAGGCCTTCAGGTAGGGGTCTTTTTTGTTGGTTGATGTCGCAGTCTAATTTAAGGGTGGTGGTATACCATCGTTACAGAGTCTCTGGTATTCCTCTAACGTTACAGGCTTTCTTTAGGTCAATGGCATTTTTAAAATAGTGTAAGATTATTCTTTATGGCCAATCCATGAGATGTCTCGTGACCCTTCTAAAGTCCCATATAAAGTCTGATAAGAGTTGCTTGCCCTGTTTCATTTCCATTAATTTGTCTTCATTTTTTGCTGCCCTGTCTGGATTTTCAAATCTGAATCTCAATAACCGAATAAATCCATTGACATCTTGTAGCTCTGGGGCTTGTTCAGAGTGCAACTGGGCTACCCAGTCAGAAGCATCCACTTCATTCATCCCAACTGTTATTGCAGTAACCAGATCACGCTCTGTTGCGTATTGGCCTCCAAATTGGTCCATATGGGACCAGATTTGAGTGAGGAAATAAGAAAATTGTTCATGGCACCCATCAAAAATGGCCTTGAACTGTATCTGGTCAAGTCTGGGTTGTGGGTGGGGAGGTGGTATCAACCTGGCACCTGCAGGTTGGGCTGGAATGAAAGGAGCCTGACAAGGTATGTGTCTAGTTTGGAAGGGTTTTCTGAGGCCTGGCTGGGTTGTGTCTCCCTGGGAGAGGGGCCTCTGCAGGGTTGCTCCAAGTAGGGGTTGATTTGGTGCCTGCCATGCAGAGGGTGGGTGTTGCCTTACTCTCTGCATGGGTGAAGGGGGAGTGATTGCTGTCTGCTGCCTGTGCATATCCCTTTTTGGGGAAGGGATTGCTGACTCCCTTTTGGACCAGGACGTTATTGGCACTGGCATCCATTGGCACTGGATCCACTTCTGGCCTGGATAAAATCCCCACCCTGGAGGGATACTTTCTGCAGGGGGTAAATTTCTTTCTGGATGTTGGGGAGGAGGACTTGGAGGTTGCAACATATCTATTGTAGTCTGCCTCTCTCATCATTGTGGGCTGTCCAACTGGCATCAGAGTAAATTCCTCTTCCCTCGTAACACTGGGGAAAGAGAAGATGGGCTGTGCCAGGTTCCAACTTGGCTGGATAGGTTGTGGCTTTGAGGCAAAACTTTCCATCTTTAATTGCTGAAATTGTTGTGGTAATTCTGCTAACAATCAGCTCCTAGAATAAATCTATGGGTTGTCTTCTTGAGAGGGTTCTGATTCAATTTGGGCCTCAAACCTCTAGTTTTTCTCCTTTGCTGTATGTAGAGGGCTTGAGAAAGATTTTTCCCAGTTTGTTTAATGTCGTCTGACAACTCTCCCATGAGTCGGAACATCTGGGCCTGGCTCCTAAATCATGTCTTTCCTCTGCATATCTAAATGCTTGCATCATCTCCTCTGGGGGGTTTTGAGGGATTTGGCTAATGCTCTGGAGCCCCCAAGCTCCTTCTTTATCACCTTCTATGTTGGCTGATTCTTTGGCTTTCTCCATCACTGGAATAAATCCTAACAACCCCTTTTTGCTCCCCCTTATGGGAGTGCTGTGTTAGTTGAGTTTCGGAATATTGTCAGCATTCCAGAGATTATGCATTCCAGCCAGTAACTCCAGACAATCATAATCTCAAAGTACTTTTATTAGAATAGAAACTTGGTACCTCTGTGGAATTCCAAAACTAAAGTTTCCTCCCAGACTTCCCACAAGGACCCAACCTACAAACCAGGCCCTTTTCCCTACATCATACAACACGTGAACCAATCCTTCTTCAGTCTCAATTCTTTCTGCGCCATTCACAATGACCTTGAATTATTAACGAATCTATTTTGTCTACTGAGAGCTACTCAAACAACATCAGCCCCTTCCAATCCTCTGCAGCTGTGTGGCAATCCCAAAGCTACAATCCCAAAGCTGACAGTAGCATCATGGTGAGAAGCCCATGGAACAAATATTTTTAAGGGTTAAGGGTAGGGTCTTTCTCCCTTTCCAATACTTAAATCTTCAAAAATGCCAAATACAACAAAGACAAGCTCATTTGCTTGCTGCCCTGGAGAGTGAGAGGTTATTAAAACTCAGAAAAGGAAAAAGAGACAGAGAAGGGCAAGGAGAAGAATTGTGTTGGGCATAGGTTTCAACAAATACGGCAATTATGTTAGGGAAGGTATTAAGGGGCCTTATTATATTTCCCAATGAGTATTCCCCAGTGAGTTAAATGTAGTCTTTAAAGGAACACTTTATATCTTAAACTTGGCAAGTTTAAGACTTGTGGACTTCAACTCCCAGAATTCCTGAGTTAACATGACTGGAGGAGGAATTCTGGGAGTTGAAGTCCACAAATCTTAAAGTTCTCAAGTTTGAAGACCCCTGCTTTACATGATTCATGACATATTTCTTAAGATGCTTCCGGACTGCCTTTGCTGTACTTATTTTTATATAGGATAACTGTAAAATATTTTTACTTTATTTTATTTAATCATATTTTAGGTGTCAAAAAGCAGAACCAAGGTGAGAATTTATTCCCCTTTCCTATAGACTTCCACCTATATATCATGGAATACACTTTGCAATAAATGCTACATGATTAACTTTGAAATTAATTCAATAATTGATAGGGTACTTTCATATTCTAATTGAGAGAAAATTAATTCACATAGGATTTATTGCAAGCAATAATATAACAGTGTTAACTGTTAACAGTGTTACAAACAATGTTACTCTGGGTCCAATACAAAAAGTAAGTAGCCAGGAGACTATAGCCATCTCTGAGATCAATCAGATTATTTCCAAAATCATAAATAAAGGATTGTGGATTTAACACTGTTCTTAATGAGAAGCTGGTACTTCCACAATTCACTATGATATAGAATATTCAAAAATAATTCCTGTCAATTTTACTTTTCTTATATTTTGAACCAATTCAATGAGTTTAACTCCTGATTTCTTCATGAATAATTTCCTTGCCAAAAATACCTAAGTATCATTCTATTAGTATCACTGGGATACAATTGCAACCCACTCTTTTGCTGGTCTTCACTTAGGGTCTTTACTTCAGATTCTATTTTTTTTAATATCTTTATTTTTAAAAAACAAAAATACAAATCTCTATTCACATTAACAGTGTTGGTGTCATTATTAATATATACCTCACATTTTATACATAAACATCAGCTCTTATTTCTATCCTCCACTCATTTGTACCACCTATCCCAAACCGCATAATAGTCCGAATCATCTTTGTCTTTTAATTCCATTGTGAATTTATCCAGTTCTGCACAATCCATTATTTTTTGTGTCAAGTCTTCTTCAGATGGTATCTTTTCCTTCTTCCATCCCTGTGCGAAGGCTATTCTCGCTGCAGTTATGATATGTATAATGATGTGTTGGATGACCATGCTCAATTTTCCTTTAACTATTCCTAATAAAAATACTTCTGGTTCGTGTTCTAATTTTTGCTCTGTAATTTCTAATAACCATCTTTGTACCCTCATCCAATATTTTTTAACCTCTGGACACTGCCACCACATATGGAAGAACATTCTGCTTTTGTGTTTACACTTCCAACATTCTGCTTTTGTGTTTGGATACATTTTGGCCAGCCTTGCTGGGGCTAGGTACCACCTGTAAAACATTTTATATTGATTTTCTTTAAATGCTGTTGGCAATATCAATTTACAGTTGTCAATCCACATTTTCCCAATCCTCTAAATTTATATTATGCCCTACATTTTTGCCCAGGCAATCATTGATCTCTTTACTATTTCCTCTTTTAATTCCACTTCCAACAAATAGTTATGCATTCTTGTTATAAATTTTGTCTCCTTGCCTGTCAAAATTTGGTCCAGTTGTTGTAAGTCCTTTTCTATCCCTTGTTCTTCTAAGTCCTCCCTAAATTTTGTCTGAATTTGTAAGTGTAACCACCAATCTATAATTATGTTTTGTTCTTTTAGTTTATCAATTGTTTTTAACTTCCCCTGATTATCTAATAGTTCTTCATATCTGACCATTTTCCTTGTATCTCTCATATTTGGATGTAATATCGCTTCCATTGGTGAGACCCATTTTAGTATATTCATATAATGTTTTCTTTTAACCTTTTCCCAGTAGTGATTCTCTTTTTACTTCACATTTTAACCAGATCCAATCCTGCTCATCATTTCAACCAGAGAAGGTTGGCCATCTACTAAATTTCTATGTAGCAATAGCAATAGCACTTCGACTTATATACCGCTTTATAGTACTTTACAGCCCTCTCTAAGTGGTTTACAGAGTCAGCATATTGCCCCCAACAATCTGGGTCCTCATTTTACCCACCTCAGAAGGATGGAAGGCTGAGTCAACCCTGAGCCTGGTGGGATTTGAACTGCTAAATTGTAGGCAGCTGGCTGCAGAAGTATCTTGCAGTACTGCACTCTAACCACTGTGCCACAGAGGCTCATCATATTATGTATTTTATAGCTTCAAAAGTTAATCACAAAAAATATAACCTCTATTCTAAGAGGCGGAAACAAGATTTTTAAAAGGAAAGAAGTCATAACACACAATGGGATATTTCTGGGTTATTGTGCTTGCCCTGTGCAATTGATAATATTTACTGGAGAAAAAAATATCCAATACAATTGTTTAAAAAATCTTAATTTCCTTTTGAAGAATTGATAGTAGAAGTCAGTCAATTTCCAAGTCCATTTACATTCTTGCTGCTCCAACTTCTTGATAATAAGATTGTCTTATTAATATAGGTTTAAGATATATACAATATTATTAAGAATCATCCTAATTTAAAATTAAAGTTGAAAAAGATATAAATAGCAAAGAGGACAATAAGAATTATAAGAAAATGTCTTAGAGATATTTTTGTGGCCTGAGTAATAAAGAAAAGTGTTTCTTCAAATGTTGTTCAATTACAATTCCCAGCAATCTTGTCAACACACTCAGAAATGCAGTTTTGCTGCATATGTGTGCGTGCGTGTGTGTGTGTGTGTGTGTGTGTTTTCTTAAGTTTTTGCAGGTAATTATATGTATGGTATTCAGCTTTGTTCGGGTATTTTCCCACATCATTATAGTTGTGCTTTTAAAGTTGTAGCAACGTTTTGGCAGAATCTCATCTGCCATCATCAGGCTTCTGTATTGTGTTCGTCTGTGAGTCAGACTTTCACAGCCATTTCTGTTTTAAAGTTGGTGCTAGCCTACTACTGTGCCAGAATAGTTTTTTCTTCATCCTGCTTGGTTGGGAGTCTTAGTCTGTGTTTATTGGTCCTGGAGTTTGCTGTGTTCTGCTGTGTTCTGTTTCTAATATCTTCTGTCTGTGTGTGAAAATAGACCTCGGGAGGGCTATATGCAGCCCTCCAAAGCTCCATTTTCACTGCCAGAGGCACCGTAGGCTGGTCCCTTGATGTTTCAGGACAACCCTGTGGGCCGGATCTAAGCACCCTGTGGGCTGGATCCAGCCCAGAGGTCTTGAATTTGACACCCCTGCTTTATTTCTATTTTTAATATTTTTTTTATTTTAAGACAAACATACATAGACAATACATTAAAAAATGCATAAAACCATCTTCCATTTTGTACATACAGTGTGTCAGTTGGTTTAGAATCTTTTGTGTGATCCTTTCATAATCATTATTCACAATTTATATCAATCTCACATTGTCAAACTAACATATGCTTATCTATTTATCAATTATTAATTATCCTGCTATTTATTCCATCAATATTATATTATGTTGTCATTCAACATTATGTCTACATTATATTTTGTATCTGTCTATTAAATTTCTATAACAATTATCTATTATCTAATTATAACAAATTATCTATTCTGTTGCCTTACCATGTCTTTTTATCCAACCATTGATAAAACCAATCCCATATCATATAAAATTGTTTGTCTTCTTGTTCTCTAATTTCAAATGTCAGTTTACTCATTTCAGCACAGCCCATAATTTTTTAATAACTTCCTCCTGCATAGGTATTTTGTCATTTTTCCAGTTCTTCGCAAATACAATTCTAGCCGCTGTTAAAACATTTACAAGCAAATATTTCAATTCTTTATTGTATATGTCTGGTATGACTCCCGATAAAAAGATCTCTGATTTAAACTCTATATGTTGTTTTATCATTTTTTCCAACCATGTGTGGATTTTAGTCCAATATCTCTTTGTGTCCGAACATGTCCACCACATATGGTAATATGAACCAGGTATCTGATGACATTTCCAGTATTTATCTGATGTATTCTTAAACATTCTCGCAAGTCTCGTTGGGGGTAGGTGCCACCTGTAAAACATCTTATACAAATTTTCTTTATATTCAGTTGACATTGTCATTTTATAATTTTGAGACCACAATTTTTACCATTTTTCTAAATTAATCCCATATCCAATTTTTTCCCCAAGCAATCATCTTTTCTTTAACTTGTTCCTCCTCCAATTTAAATTCTAATATATGTTCATAAAGTTTTTTTAATTATCTTTTCATCAGTACCCATCAAAATTTTATCTAAATCAGTCAACTTATCATAAATACCTCTTGCCTTAGAGTCTTTATCAAACCTAGATTGTATTTGCAAATAAGAAAACCAATTCATTTTTACACCTTGTTCTTCCAAAGCTTACATAGATTTAAGTTCACCCTTTTCATTCAATATCTCACCATATCTAACTGTTTGTTCCTTTTTATATATTATTGGATAAGAAAAAGCTTCAATAGTTGATATCCATGTTGGATTTTTTAAGTAATATTGTCTTTTTATCTTCTCCCAGTTCAAAAACAATGCCTCTCGAATATAATGTTTTCTAAAATACCCCTGTGTTTTAGTTCCCTTATACCAGAGAAAAGCATGCCATCCCAACAGCAAGTCATGGCCTTCTAAAGTCAGTAACCTACTGTTCCTTAGTGGTATTGTTTATTTAATTGAATAGTCATAACACCTTATCAATAACATAACGTAAATATATAACAAGACAAAATACAGATAAGTTAGATATATAAGAATACAGTAATGAAAACATATGTGGAAAACCAGGGAGTCAGAAATCGGATAATAGATCACCCTTGCAGGATACACCAATTTGTTCAATATATTGTGTTCTTGGGACCGCTGCCTTGATTATAAACTTAGCAGTCCTACGAACGATGTGTACATTAGAGGCCCGGAGGAAATATAACAATCTGTGGTTTGATTCCCAATGGGCTGTTCTTTCCAGTAGAAATGATAAATATTTAAGCCTAATAGGGGCATATATTTGGCAGTTGAACAAGATGTTCAATGGCAGATGAACCACATAAGCAGGTTCTCTCGTGGTATGGTACATGGTGGAAGCTCCCATGTCTTGACATGGAATCCAGTAACTCAAATCTGGCTCTGGTATAGGCTCTTCTCTGTAATTGTGGCATACCCATTGAAAGGTATTTTTCAGGTTGGAAGATGTTTTTATTCTTAGCCAACCATCTTATAGATCTGTTTTTTGCTAATAATTCCATGTCAGTCTGGGCACTAATAGCCAAGACTCTCTGTTTAAAAATTTCCCTTGCCTGGGAAGCCCTTGACAATAAATATTGGGTAGAAAACCCATGTCTTAAGATGGCTCTGTGGAGTTGACTGGCCCAGGAGTTAAATTGGAACTTATTTAACTGTTCAATTAGGCATAGTTTGGGATGTCTATCCGAATCCACTGATTGTATCTTTAGCCAGTATGTAAATGTTTTAATTATTAAGTGGCTATGTAAGGAGTGGATACCCAATTCTGCTCTGACTGCTGAACCAGAAGTGTTCTTATCAGTCCCCAATAAGTGTCTTAAAAAGCGGGTCTGTGTTTGTTCAAGTGGGGAGGCTTAATTTAAACCCCACAGTTCTGCACCATATGTCAGCATTGGAACTATTTTTGCCCTAAATACTTTCAACATAGGGGTCAAAGTGCCTGGGTAATTATGGTTAAATAATTTATATAATCTTTTGGTGCTTATCTCAGCTCTTAATGCACTACTTTTAAAGTGATTAAACCAAGATCCCATATTAGTAAAGACCACTCCTAAGTAGGTGTAAAAATTTACTTGTTCGATTGACTCCCCATTAATCTGCCAATTATATTTCCTACTTTTTGTGCTGAAAATCAACACTTTGGATTTGCTTTTATTAATATTTAAGAAATTCAAAGTACAATAGGTATTCAGCTTATACAACAGTCTCCTCAGGCCTATTGGTAAATGAGCCATTAATACCATGTCATTGGCATATAAAAGAGTATTAATAAATTTATCAAGAATCTTTGGCATATGCAAATCTACTGCATGCAGGAATCCTGGTAAATCATTGACATAGAGACTGAAAAGCATTGGAGCTAAAATGCAGCCCTGTCTTACACCAATATTGGTAGATATGCTCTTAGACAGGGCTCCATTTACACCAATACGGATTTTCACATGGGTATTTGAGTAAAGGGCGCTAACCAGAAAAAGGAGTCTGGGCTCCATGTTCAGGTCCACCAGTTTCCTCCACAAGCTTTTTCTGTTTAATGAATCAAAAGCCACACTTAGATCAATAAATGCAGTGAATAATTTCTTACCCATTTTTAAATACATTGTTACCAAGTGATATAATGTGAAACAATTATCTATGGTAGATCGCTCTGGTCTAAAGCCTGCTTGTTCCTCCGCCAAAAGATTATTCTCCATAACCCAGATTTCAATTTTGCTCAACAAATGCTTTGCGTACATTTTAGCAACAATTCCAATTAGGTGTTCCTTAGTGTTATCCATTCCTTTGTCCACATCAAACTTGTTACCTGGTCATATAGCTCCCAATTGGGCAAGGCAAACCCTCCTCTTATTCTTGCATCTTGTAACAGTTTTAATTTTATTCCTGCTTTTTTACCCTGCCAAATATATTTCAACACAATTCTATTTGAATCTTCAAAAAACTCTTTCCCTAGTTGAATAGGAATTGTCTGGAATAAATATAAAACTCTAGGCAATATATTCATCTTAATTGTAAATATTCTCCCAATCAATGATAGTTGCAGTTTTTCCCATTTTATCAAATCTGTCGCAATCTGCTGTTTGAGTTTAACATAGTAGTCTTCCTTCAGTGTACTACATCTTGGTGTAATATGTATCCCTAAATATTTAACCTTGTTCATGGCCTGTATTTTTAAAATTTCTTCCAACTCTTTCTTTCGTCTTGCTAACATATTCTTTGTTAATATTTTTGTTTTGTCTTTATTTATTCTCAAACCTGCTACTTTTCCATATTCTTCTATTTTTCTATTAATTTGGGTGCTGTTTTCAATGGGTCTTCTAATATAAATACCAGGTCGTCTACAAAAGCTTGCAATTTATATTCCTCCTTTTTAATTTTCATTCCTTTTATTTCTCTTTCTTCTCTAATATTCCTGTTCAACACTTCCAGTGTTAACACAAACAGCAGAGGCAACAAGAAAAAAATTATACAATACTATGGAAAACTGTACTTTTAAGAGAATATTCAAGAAGAAAAAATTAAGCAATATCTACAGAAAGCGAACTTACCTCAGATACCTAAAAATATTGAAACAATGTTAGAAGGAAATCACAACTAGCCAACTAATGCTATCCTAGTGTTATTCCAGTGCCTGGAGGCTATAAGGATTTGTATGAAACTAAATATAATGGTTGAAAGAACTGGCTTCAACTCAACCCAAGCAAAATAGAGTGGCCCTATATTTTTCAGTTCCATGGGTCCAGTGAACTCTTGCTGAGATAGCACTCCTATGGCCAGAATTGCTCCATAATGTGAGGAGGGGTGAATCCTGGACTTCTGGCTTGAGGAAAAGGTGACAGCTATAGCTAGGGTGACCTTTGCACAGATCCATCTTGAGTCCCAATTACATTGATTCATGGTCTGGAAGACTTGTTCACAGCCACTCATGCCTTGATTATTTTCAGGATTACCACAATTTCTTCAACAGGCCTACCCAAAGACTATCCATAAATTACAACTAATCCAGAATATATTCTGGATAATTGATTGTTTGCCCTATATTATATCATTATTGAATGAAGTGCACTAGCTTCCAGATTTTATTTCAATGTGCAATTCAAGGTGCTAATTATCACCCAAATAGCATGGGATAAGATTATTTTCAAGTCCACCTCTGTCTGGGTGTTATCTGCCTGTCCCACCAACTGTGACAGACTGTGGACATTCCAAGTCATTTCCATTAAATGTTGCTATTCAATGTGATCTAGGAAGCATGTCTTTTCTGTAGTTGCCCCTGTCCTGTGAAAAACCCTTTCCCCAGAAATCCAGCAGGATCCTGACCTCTTCACCTTCTGAACACGTCAAAGAGCTGGCTGTTTCCATATGTGTTGGGATATAATGAAACTGGAGTCCAGCAAATAGTATGTTAATGTGCAGGGTAATAATACCTCAAAAGATTGGATTGTTTGATTATTTGTTTGATTGATTTATCCATCCATCCATCCATCCATCCTATTTTTAAAAAAGCCATCTTCCTCAGAAATGGTTGTAGTTTTTTGTTATTTACTTTTAACCATGTTAAAAGCCCAGAATTATTGTTTACCATACAAGTGGTTATATACATTTTTAAACAAATAAATACATCCAAAGTATAGTATTTTTGCATATCATTTCATGATAATATTTTAAGGAAAATGCAAAATGAATGATTGAAACCATAAGAAAAACATTTAACAGTGTTTTATTTCTAGTCCTTTATATTCATGCATGTATGGCTGTGTTTCAATGTATATTCTTTAATATTTTTATAGCAACTTGAAATGTAAAACATGTGAATAGGCTTTCATGGGTGGGATACAAACATTCCATCACTGAATGGACATCAAATGGAATTCTATTATAGTTATACATGAGAAAAAGTAATAAATGACCTGACATCCAAACAATTCATTTCTGTCTTCTAAGGATTTATCTGTGGCAACTTACATCTAAGATCAATTAGTGGAATTGATTTTCTTTTTTTAATCACCACATTGGGATCATTACCAGAGTTATATTTTCTCACATACTTTTAATTGCTAATAATACCCAGTAGACCCTATTATTGTTTCAACTATGTTGCTAAGCTTGCCTTCAGTTTCCTGAGAATAGTTCTGGGCTTCCAGCCAGCTTGCAAACCTCAAAAGGATATTGATCTACTACTTTAAATTAATTAACTCATTCTGGCTGTAACATCTTACACTTCTGCTAATTTGTGAAATTAAGAACTGTCTTACCAAGTTTGTCTGATGACTGCCTCCAGCTGGCCACAGATCTCATTACTATTGATGCTCAATATTTTATCCACCAATGTTTTATCTTCTTATTATAGTTGTCTACTATTCTTGCCATCCTAACTTATAATTTTCATAGCTAGAAAAGTGTGCTTTTTGCCATTCATAATAAACATATAAAGACAAGGTACATACAGTAGTTTTAAACTGGATACTTGCTGGATTTTAAGTTTTCTAATAATTATAATATTTAAAAATGTATATATATTATGAAGCTCTAATTCAATGTCAGATAAAAAGTAGTGGTTTCCTAGGGCTCACATTTCATACAATGATGAGAGATCAGGGAATGAATGGTGAGAGAATCAGGGAGATTTTAATTTCTGAAAGAAAAATACGCCACAATCTTTTAGTTAGGGAAAATTCTCCCCCTCCCACACCATCACCTTGCAGAAGCTCTTGTTGAACAGTTGTTCAATGGATTTCCCTGTTTAGGTTTCATATCATGCTTTTGAAGTCAGCCTGTGTACTACATACACAATATCAGACACAAAAATGGCAGAATGAATCTGACCCAAACACACTTAAAGTTGGAGGTAAAGATTATCTGATTCTTTGCATTTTCCTTTTGCTATTTTAACTGTTTGCATCAATTAAGATTATTTCAATTTCTCTAGAAAAGATAGAAATAGAGACAAAATTTAGCATTTTCTTCTCTATAAATTCTTTATATACTTTAACCTCAATTAAAATAACCTCAGTTTAAACAAAATGACTTCCCTACTATCAAAATTTTTGTGTGTGTGACTTCCTATGATCTCTACATTTCAGCATTGAAAATGGCATCTATCTTGTTGGCTGAAGAGGCTGTTACATATGGGTTGACAAGCAGAACAATATCATTCCATTCATGAATAACTAGGCTTTACTTTTCAGATTTGAAATCAACAAGACGAAGTATAATCATGAGGTGCTGGTGGATTGCAGAAAGGCCTATAAAAGGTTTCAGGTTGAATTTGTTTGTATGGATTTCCTCTAGATAAATGAGTATCTTTAAATGTCATATTAAAATTGGTGATTAGGCCTTCTCACTTTCTGAAAGGATAAAGGAAGGAAAGATCCAACAATAATATGTCTCTAAACTGAAATTAGTTGCAATTGTTTACTAATTGCACAATATACAATCATTTGTGTTGTTTCCTATATGTTCTGCAGTCTCTGCACAGTCCTATCAATAATTCTTGCATTTTGCATCTGAAATTATTTTTAAAGAGAATTCTGTGGATAAAGTAGCAACTCCCTTCCTATTGTGTAAAATGGTAAGAAATGGACCCATTGTGTGAATATTCTTCTGTGTCCATTCTTCTGATTTACTTTACCGTATCTGAAATATCAGCAAAGCTGATTTTGTACATGCTCTGAAGCTAGTAGAAATGCTAGGTGGAAACTGTTAAATTTCATCTGCCTCCACCTATTTTTGGAACTCTTATATCAGATACAAGGGTAAAACTTGCTGACATTTCTTAGTCTTACATTCAAATAGAGAGAGTCCAAACCAAACTACAATCACAGTGGAATGGACACAGAAAATATATATTTAAGACCACAGGGTCATGTTTGGCTTTCTCCAGATTTGATTTTGGCCTCATGTATAAACCTGAAAAACATATAATTTTTTATTGTGGATCAGGAATAAAGGAGAAAAAAATCATCGTGAGTCATAATTTGCTAGTCCTTTAATTGCTAAGTTGCCTGGTAGAATTTCTAAACGAGCTATCACTGTACCAAAATAGATATTAAATATACATAGATAGCAATTTACTTTTATTTTTAAAGATACAATTCCTTATTTTAATTTTCAGTGCCATTTTTATATTTCTTTTTAAGGTGCATTGAAATGGTCACTTAAAAAGTTATATTTTGCCCTATGAGAAAGGTGCTTTGTTAACAGTTCCCTAAAGGCCTATTAGAATTCCTGAAACTTTATTCCCTACATTAATTGGCAGTCTTGAGAGATTATTAAAAAGCTCCAAGTTTCTAGATCACAAAGTAAAGTTGAATTGGTCACATTGGGACTTATCATTATAACCTGGTGTACAAAACCTCACAAGGATTTATTAGAGATGAAGCCATTTACAAGAAACTCATATGGGAAGGTTGGTCACATTAACACTTTGACAGTTGCCCCTGTGTGACTAATTGCTAAAGTTTTGTTCTTTACAATTCAAAGCATATTGCTATGAAACAAAATGCAAAATGCAATACATAGTGTTTTTGTATTACCTTAAGATGCTTCTATGCCAAAGAAATGATTAGAAAAATGGCCAATCAACTAAATTATTTTATATGTGTGATTTCATTTTCAGGGCTCATATGTTTGAATCATGTGCAATTAATTTACTGACACCATATTTCTGAGCAACAAACATGTCTCAATGGCCAAGCACTGAATCAATAAGAATACAATTTCAAAGGCCAGGAAGCCTTCCTGCTGCTTTTCATGAGAAAGTGCCCTGTTACATCTTGGCCTCATTTCAAAACAAATAAGATATTGTCAGAATTATATTTTGAAGAAAGGAAAGGAATTAACATTCTTCATTTATTTTTTATCCAATACCTGTTGTATATTCACAAACATGCTACCACGGCATTTCACAATAATAAATAGTGATTCTGAATGTAAAACAAATATGATTGGCTTCTCCTTCTTTTTCTAATCTACCTTTTATCCTCAGTGACTAAGCTTAATAATTTATTGTTAGTTATATCACATCAATAGCACTGTAGCTTAAATTGAGGGTAGAAAGACTTTTGTGGGTAGGGAATATCCTTGGAGAGATAATTCCAAATGAGTTGGACTGTGTCTTACAACTACATGAACAAGGCCACAATTTTAAGTTTTTAGTCATTGAGGGTGATGTAAAATAGGCAAGTTAAGATCACACATTGTCCTTTAGCGTCTGAGATTTTTAAATTATCTATCTATCTATCTATCTATCTATCTATCTATCTATCTATCTATCTATCATCCATCCATCCATCCATCCATCCATCCATCCATCCATCCATCCATCCATCCATCCATCCATCCATCCATCTATCTATCTATCTATCTATCTATCTATCTATCTATCTATCTATCTATCTATCTATCTATCTATCTATAAGCCTATATTCAAATTTACATAATCTACTGATATTTGAAAGTGTTATTTGTAAATTATGTCTATGATTTTCAGGAATGGATGAGAGGAAAACTTATATGGACATACAAAACTTATAGGGACATACATACAAAGTGATGAATTGCATATGGCTGTAAGACATGGGTCAAATTCAATTGCATCACATGACATATTGCAACATTTTTTGCCTTTGCAGTGCCAGAGTGGGCATGGCCTGCACACGTGATGCATCCAGCCCACCAGTTTAACATCCCTGCTGCAGGACATTGAATTGATCACTCTAGATTATATCTCCTTTTAACAGCTAAACATAAATATATTTAGTATTTAGTATTTATTTGATTATGTCAATCGCTTACAAGATACAGGTATAAGAATAAATATAGTTTTGAATACATGAGATAGATACTTATAAGAAAAATAAAAAAACAATAGGACAGAGATAGTAGGCACTATTGGTGCGCTTATGCACGCACCCCCTACAGGCCTCTTAGGAAAGGGGGTGAGGTCAATAGTAGACAGTTTAAGGTTAAAGTTTTTGGGGTTTGGAAAGAAACCACAGAGTCGGGTAGAATATTCCAAACATTGACCACTCTGTTGCTGAAGTTGTATTTCTGCAGTCAAGTTTAGTGCCGTTAACCTTGAGTTTGTATCTATTGTGTGCTCTTGTATTGTTATGACTGAAGCTGAAGTATTCATTTGCAGGTAAAACATTGCAATATATGATTTTATATACTATATTTAGATCGGACTGGAGGCGGCGTAGTTCTAGGTTTTCTAGGTCTAGATTTTCAAGTCTGGTGGCATAAAGTATTCTGCAATGAGTAGAGGAGTGGAGAACTCTTCTTGTGAAATATTTCTGGACTTTTTCAATTGTGTTAATATCAGATACATGATATGGGTTCCAGACTGATGAGTAAATGTTTTGTATGCTCTAGTTAGTAGTGTGATATTACTAGAGAAGGATTAGATTAACAACTCTTAATGCCTTTTTGGCTATGTAGTTACAGTGGGCTCTAGAACTTAGATCATTTGAGATGAGTACTCTAAGGTCCTTGACAAAGTTTGGATCCTCAACAAGGTCTCGACTATTTAGCTTGTAGTTTATTTTCTGATCTTTTTTTTCTGCCAATATGTAAGACAGAGCATTTATTTGTTGAGATTTGAAGTTGCCATTTGATTGACCATTCTGATACATAGTCAAGGTCTTTTTGGAGGGTAGTAGTATTGTCTGTGGTGTTGAATAGCTTTACATCATCAGCAAAGAGAACGCAGTTGCTCTTAATATGATCACAGAGGTCATTTATGTAGAGTATGAAGAGAGTTGGTCCTAGAACACTGCCTTGGTGGACACCACTGTGGAGAGGGGAGGAGCTGGCGTCGCAACGATATGGTCTGCAATCGAGCTCCAAGATTGCAGCCGATATCTTCGCCCCTGGCCGGTCCAAACGGACCTAAACCGTCCCATAGGGACGGTGATCGTGAAGGGCATACTCTGTGGATCCCAGGGATACCACAAAGTCCCTGGTTGATCCGGGAGAAGTCCTTTGCCGGCGGCGGAGAGGCAGCCCCCATAGCTGCTGAAGTTGGGACAGCTCCGGAAAGGAGGAAGCTGAAAGAGAAAGTGTGTCGGCTGGGTGAGAGTTTTCTTTTTCTTTTTACTAATTTGCTGAGACTTGAAAGGACACCCTGAATATGAGAAGAAACCTGTGAGATTTTTTGACAAAACTGTATGAGCGGCGATTTTTAAAGAGACGTCAAATTGAGGCTTGTTGTTTTTTTTCTCTTACTTTTTTTTTTTATTGGACTTTAGCGTGACTTTGTAGTTAACTGGACTGAATTTTCTTTCATATATATATATTTATTTTCTTATGCTCCTTTTTGATTTCCTAATTTTTTTTTAGGCTAGAGGCTTCCTTTGGTTATTTTTTATATATATATATACAGGTATATATTTTTTCTTTTTTCTCAACTTAAACTCTGGTGGGGGGGGGAGTGAATTAAGAAACTTTGTAACACTGCCAACTAGAGGCTTGAAAATATTTTATCTGAATTGGAAAGAGCTGTGAAAGACTCCTTCTCAAGGACATTTCAATTTGATAAGATAGAGGGAAGAGCGCAGCAGAATATTATTACAGGTGTTCTTCTGGACTTCTATCAACATCTTAATATTTGAGGCTTGGCTTTGAAGCTTGTGGAGAAGAGAGTCATAATAAGAGCCTTGGACAATTAAACAAAGTGCAGTGTGTTTTCTTATCTTTTTTCAGTTGTGTTACCCCTCCTTTCCAGCTTCTCTGTAAACTTTAATTTTAGTAATATTTTTATTTTTGCTTTTTATTTTAAAGGGAAAGCCTCAGAATTTTTCTTATTTTTCTTTTCTTTTCCTTCTCTCCACTGGGATTTTTTGCTTTTTCCATCCATGTTTTTGGACTATTCTGGTTTTTCTTTTTTATTATTGAGATTTCCTAACTGGATTAAGGTGTGAAGAACCTGAAGAATTTTTTTTCCTTTCTTTTGTTCTTTTTTTTTTTATTATTATCTTTGGGCTTTTTTCTTCTTTCTATTTTTCATTTTTTATTGTGGATTACTTCATAATTGGATTAGGGTCTAGAAGAACCTGAAGAATTTTATTTTTCTCTTTTTCCTTTTTCCTTTTTACCATTGGGCTTTTTACTATTGGATTTTTCCATTTTGGATTATAATTGGCTATTCTATCAGCTGGATTAAAATTGAAAAAAGAATTTGAAGGTCTTGAATCGTCTAAAATGAGCAGGAAACTTATGCCAGCTAGTGTCTCTACCTCTACTTCTGCCTCCCCACCATCTGGAGGACAACGTTTAATTCAGACAATGTTGAAGCAAGATAAAAAACAAGAAAAAGTGAATTTACAGATGATTATGCAAGGAATCCAAGATCTCAAGATAAAATCAGATACTATTGAACAAAGAATAGAGAAGACCGATGAAAAAGTGGAAAATATTCAACAAATGATGGTGAAGTATGATGAGAGATTCCAAAAAATTGAAGAAGGTAAACAAAGAGAGGAGAAGATTGGAAATATTGACAGCAGATTAACAGTGGTTGAACAAGATAAAAGTGGGATGCTGAGGTGGGAGATGGAGAGGTCAGAATTCTATCTCAGATTTCAAAATATAGAAGAAGAAAAAGGACAAAATTTGGCTGCGATAATGATAGAAATTTTGGTGGATGCTTTGGAAATTACAGAGGAAAAGATGATGGATGGAGTAGATGAGGTATACCGAGTTTTACAAGATATGCGATGAGAAATAACTCACCAAGGAAGTCCATATCAGATTTACCAAAAAATCCATCAAAACACAAATATTACAAGCGGTAAGAGAGAAGATGTTGAAATACAAAGGCAAAGAGATCGTGGTTTTAAAACAAATACCCAGAAGAGTGAGAGAGATGAGAAGAGAATATCGATTCCTGACCAAAATGCTATTGAAAAAGGAGGTGAATTATAGATGGCTGATTCCAGAAGGATTAATGTTTACGTGGCAAGAACAGAGACATAGAATTGATTCAATTGAGAAAGCAGAACTTTTCTACGCAGAATTTTTGGAAGGAGAGAAGAAGAGGCAGAGAAAGAGGTCTCATTAATTGAGTTTCAAGAGGAACAACTGGGGACTGAAAAAGAAGAAGGCGCAGTAGGTGGACAGGTGGATATCAAAGAACAATGTGAACCAAGATCTACGAGAGCTGCCAAACCTAACTATAAAATATAATCATGGAAGAGAAAAATTGATTACAATGAATATAAATGGACTTAATTCAGCTGTTAAAAGAAGGAAAACTTTTCATAAATTAGGGAAATTAAAATTTGATATAATTTGTCTACAAGAAGTACATATTAAAAAACAACATGAACAATTGTTAGTACAGCCAAAATTAGGGAAAATATTTACTTCTTTGTCTCAATGTAAGAAAAGAGGAGTGGTTCTATACATTAAAGAGGCTATCCCAGCAAAATTGATTTATACTGATGAAGATGGAAGAGTATTAATGGTGGAAATAATGGACAACAATATAAAAATACTCTTGATTGCAATTTATGCTCCGAATGATAAACAAGAAGAATTCTATAAAAAACTACATATGAAAATAACTGGACTGGACTATGCTAATATAATTATGATGGGAGACTTTAATGGAATTGTGGACAATAAACTGGACTATATAGTAACAGCAACAAAGTAAAATAGAAAGATTCTCCCTAAATCCTTTTTTAAAATGACAGACGAATTAATCTTAAAAGACATTTGGAGAGAAAGAAATGTTAAAACTAAACAATACACTTTCTATTCAAATAGACATTTATCATGGTCCAGATTGGATATGATTTGGATCTCAACAGAATTAATATCTAATATTCAAGAAACAAATATTGAAACAAGTACTTGGGCAGATCATAGCCCAATGACAATTAAATGGAAGGGACAAAAAAAAGATCGAGATGGACATTAAACAATACTATTTTAAAGGAAAAAGATTTTACACAATGGATGGAGAAAGAACTGGCTTTTTTCTTTAGAGAAAATAAAAAAGAAGATACTTCAATGCAGAACGTTTGGGATACAATGAAGGCATATGCTAGAGGTTTGATAATAGATTATATAAGAAAAAAGAATATTAGAAAAAGGCAAGCCACTAAAGCCTTGGAAGATGAGTATAAAAGACTTGAAAAAGAATTACAGAAAATGCCACAGAAAAAGGATATTAAATTGAAATTGGACGTAACTAAACATAAAATGGAATTAATAGAGAAAGAAGAACTGGCACAGAAAATCAGAAATGCTAAACAGAATTATTTTGAAGATGCAAATAAACCAGGTAGATGGCTAGCATATAAATTGAGAAAGGAGACAGAATCAAGAAAAATATTGAAGTTAATGGATGACCAAGGCCAAGTTTGTTATGGTAATAAGGAGAAAAAGGAAATTATTCGAGACTTCTATGGGCAACTATATAAACAAGAAAATATTGATGAGGAAAAAGTCAAACAGTATCTACAGAATGCTAACCTACCTAAGATATCTAAAGAGACTGAAGAAATGCTAGAAAGCAATATAACAATGATGGAATTAACTGAAGCACTTAAGAAACAAAATAATGGGAAAGCACCAGGTCCAGATGGGCTTCCGGCAGAATTCTATAAAACATTACAAGAATCATTGAGCATCCCATTGTTAGAAGTTATGAATGAAGCTATGTCAAAGAAGATGATACCCAAAACATGGTCAGAGGATTATATTACACTTATTCCAAAAGAAGAGGCTGATCCACTGCAAATTAAGAACTATAGACCTATTTCTTTATTAAATGCAGACTATAAAATATTTGCTTCAATCTTAGCAGAAAGACTTAAGAAATATTTAAATAATTTCATTCATCCAGATCAAAATGGATTTCTGCCAAAGAGACAAATTAGAGACAATATGAGAGTAATCCTGGATACTTTGGAATACTATGAGGCACATCCTGAAAAGCAAATGGCTTTGATATTCCTAGATGCTCAAAAGGCATTTGATAATGTGAACTGGAGATTTATGTTATTACTATTGGAACAGATGGGTTTTGCTAGAAAATTTATTCAAGCAATAGAAGCCATATATAATAAGCAGACAGCAAAGGTAATGATGGAGGGAGAACTTACAGACTTTATTAATATAAGAAAAGGCACAAGACAAGGATGTCCCCTATCTCCTTTGCTATTTGTATTGACTTTGGAAGTGTTGAATAGAAATATTAGAGATGACAAAAGCATAAAAGGAATGAAAATAAAAAGGAAGAATTTAAACTGCAAGCTTTTACGGATGACTTAGCCTTTATTTTGGAAGATCCTTTAGAAACAGCTCCTAAGTTATTGGAAAAGATAGAGATATATGGTGAGGTGGCTGGCTTGAAAATAAATAAAGATAAAACAAAGATCTTGACAAAGAACATGCTACTAAGACAAAGAGAAGAACTGGCAGACCTGTTGAAAATCCAAGTCACGAACAAGTTCAAGTATCTGGGGATATACTTGACATCGAGATGTAGTGCATTAAAAGAGAATAATTATATTAAACTTAAACAACAGATAGCTTTAGATTTGAAGAAATGGGAAAATTTACAATTGTCATTAATAGGGAGAATTTCAACAATCAAGATGAATATTTTACCCAGAATCTTATTTTTGTTTCAAACAATACCAATTAGGCTCGGAAAAGACTATTTTGAAGACTTAAATAAAATTATGCTGAAGTATATATGGCAAGGTAAGAAAGCGAGAATAAAGCTAAAGCTTCTGCAAGATGCTAGAATTAGAGGAAGTTTTGGCCTGCCTAATTGGGAATTGTACTACCAAGCTGCAAATTTGATGTGGGTCAAGGAATGGATAACATTAAGAAATACTAGATTGTTGATATTAGAAGGACATGATCTGTTGTTGGGTTGGCACACTTTTTTATGGTATAAGGGAACTAAAACACAGGGTTATTTTAGAAGACATTATATACGGGAGTCTCTGTGGTTAAACTGGGAGAAGATAAAAAGACAATGTTATTTGAAAATTCCAGTTTGGTTATCGACTATTGAAGCATTTTCCTATCCTATAATTTATAAGAAGGAACAAACAGTTAGATATGGGGAACTATTGGATGAAAAGGGTAAACTTAAATCTATGCAAAATTTAGAGGAACAAGGTATAAAGATGAATTGGTTTTCATATGCGCAAATACATTCAAGGTATGATGAAGATTCTAAAACAGAGGGATTTTATGATAAACAGACTGATCTAGATAAGATCTTGACAGGTACTGATGAGAAAGTGATCCAAAAATTATATGGTTATTTACTGGGAATTAAGCTAGAGGAAGAACAAGTTAAAGAAACTATGATTGTTTGGGGAAAGAATTTTGGATATGGGATTGATTTAGAGAAATGGCAAAAATTATGGTCGCAAAATTATAAAATGACAATGTCAACAGCTTATAAAGAAAATTTGTATAAGATGTTTTACAGGTGGCACTTTTCCTCAACGAGGATAGCAAGAATGTTCAAGAATAAATCTGAAAAATGCTGGAAATGTCATCAGATACCTGGCTCATATTACCATATGTGGTGGACTTGTGAGGATGCTAGAAAATATTGGACTAAAATCCGCATGTGGTTGGAAAAAATGACAAAGAAACGCATAGATTTGAAACCGGATTTTTTTAAATTGGGAATCTTACCAGATACATACAGTAAAGACTTGAAATATCTGATTGTAAATGTATTAACAGCGGCTAGGATTGTATTTGCTAAAAATTGGAAGAATGAGGAAATACCATTGCAGGAAGAAATTATTAAGAAAATATTGGAATGTGCTGAGATGAGTAGATTGACATTTGAAATTAGAGAGCAAGAGGATAAACAATTTTATGAAATATGGGACCTTTTCTATCAATGGTCGGATGATAAAATACAATAATAGAATATTTAGAATGTTAGATAACAAGGAATATCTTTTTCTTTTTCTTTTGTTATTTGACATCATATTTATAAAGTGTTTTTAGGATAGATTTGGTATGATTATATGATTTGTTATAAAATAAACCATTTAAATTATAGTTATCTCATAAAGTATGAATGAATAAAATTATAGTCAAATGATTTTCTAATAGCGATACTAGGATATATAAGTTTGGATTGACAATATGAGTTATTATGTAATATAACTGTAATTATAGACAACGAAATGAATGCACAAAACTGATGCACCAACTGACACACTGTTTGTTTATATATATGGAAGAGAGCTGATGTTTTTATGCTCTGTTCGTTTTGTTTGTTTTTTAAAAAACCAATAAAATTGTTTTCAAAAAAGAGAGAGAGAGAGAGAGTTGGTCCTAAAACACTGCCTTGGGGGGCACCACTGTTGACAGGTACAGAATTTGATATGATACTCCCAATTTTGACCATTTGTTGTCTATTTGACAGGAATGCTTCTATCCAGTTATGTAGGTGTCCAGAGATACTGTAAGATTTTAGTTTTAGTAGTAGTTTGTCGTGTACCATTGAATCAAAGCCTTTACAGAAGTCTATGTAGATTGCATCTATTGCTTTGCCCTGATCGAGTTGTGTAATCCATATGTTTTTGCAATGTAAGAGTTGCAGATTACAGGATAGTTTTTTTCTGAAACCAAATTGTTTATTAGAGAGTAGGTTGTTTGTCTCTAAGTGGAGGATAATGGATTGGTTAATAATTGATTCCATGACTTTACAGGTGATGCAGCATAAGGAGATTGGTCTGTAATTTTCAACTAGGCTGGGGTCTCCCTTTTTGAAGATGGGGATGACCGTGGCTTGTGATCATAGTTTTGGCAAGGAGCTGGTCCTGAAAGATTTTTCAAAGATTATGCTCAAATTATTTTTAGCTCCTTGCAACCACATAGATATATTTTCTCCATGATGATTTACCCCAAACTATTCTTTCAGGACTCCCAATGGTATTTATCCCCACTGGAGCTTACTTCCTTTTTGAGAAAAGGGTAGAAATCTGAATAGATGGGGAAATGTTTTCACATTAGGTCTAATTGCTATACAGATCCCAAGGGAAGTTTTGGTTATGATTTTATAAATACAACTTATTTCATATTTGGTGTCTCAGCATGTCCTACTTGTTATTAGACTGGGTAAGTAGAAGTAATAAGTAATAATTTTTTTTAAAAAAAAATACAACAATGTAAGCAGAAAGTTGAGCGTCTGCATATATGAATTATAGAATGGATGAATGGATAACTAAAAATTTACCCTGTATTATTTTTGCATCAGTTTCCATCAGTTCCGAGAGATGGTATGGCAAATATAATTAAATCTTTGCTGATACTATTCTGAGGTAAATATATTTCTCCTCCTCCTCCTTTTTTAAAATATTGTATAGTTTTCATCAACAGACGTTTATTCAAAGAAAATGAGTACTTTATATGATTGATCTTCTTTTTGACCAAGGAAATAGTATTTCCAAATGAAAGTATCTATATCACATTAATAAGGAAATCATGGCCATTTTTTTACTATTCTAAAACAGTTTAAACTAAGAATTTAAAGTGTCAGAGAGTGAAACATGTAAAATAGTTAGAAAGGAAATCATGAAATTTAGAATGAAATATTGTTCTTCAGTTCATATTTTGCTCAATAGTGTGTATTCAGAAATATGTCATTAAGGAATCAATTCTTGATTATCCCTCCCTAATTTTGTTCAAATCTAAAACCAGAATTGACCAGGGATGTAAAACAATCAAATCCATATTATTGGCCTGAATAAACTCCAATAATATATTAACTGCCATTCATTCTTTCCCCAAATCATTGCTATAGAAAACAAACTACACAACCTTTTTTTCACAGAAAACCCTTGATGTTAAGAAAAAGCCATGATCGATGATAAAAGTCATATCTGTAAATTGTCCATTTTCTGGAAAGTGCCTTTAGGGTTTGCTGAATCACTATTACACATTTAACAGATTTTCTCCTAATTGAAAAAGAAATATCACATCTAAAAATCATATTTTTATTTTTTTCAAAAGAAAATATTATTTTAAAAATATATTAGATCAATCAATAGAGCTTAAAAGGAGGCCTTCTAGTCCAATCCCTTTTTCAGGAGACCCTATACCATTTCAAACAAGAAGCTCTCCAGTTTCTTAAACACCTCCAGTGATAAAGCACCCACAACTTCTGAAAGCAAGCTCTTCCACTGATTAATTGTTCTCACTGTTGGAAAGCTTCTTCTTAATTCCAGGTTGCTTCTTTCCTTGATTAGTTTCAATCCATTGTTTCTTGTCTTAGTTGCTTTTCTCTGCAGTTTCTCCAAAGTCTCAACTCCTTTTTTGTAATGTAGTGATCAAAACTGGATGCTATATTCCAAGTGTGGTCATACTAAGGTTTTATAAAGGGGTACTAATACTTCACATAATTTTGCTTCTATATCTTAACTTAAAGCTATTTAATGTCAGCCTGGTTTAACTACTAGGAATTATTTTGTCATCTATTCATAAAGGTATAAAAGTCACTAATGAAGATCATGACATATTAAAAGACTGAAAATTTCAGTTGGAACAAATTGCAATATTGTGAAAGAACTAATATTGACAATGTTGCAGTGCACCATTAATAAGTACAGACTGCACTGAAATATTATGTGCATTAATTTTGTGAGTTTTCCTTCACAGGATAAAGAAAACACATGGAATTGCTCAACCACAGACAGCTAAATAGCACGAGGGTGACAGAATTCATTCTTCTTGGTTTTCCAGGTTCACCACATTTTCAACTCTTCATCTTCATTCTATTTTTTACAATGTACATCTTCACCATTTTGGGAAATCTCTCCATCATCCTTCTCATAATAACACATCAACATCTCCACACTTCCATGTACCTTTTCCTTTGCAATCTTGCTTTCTTGGAAATATGGTTCACAACAGCCTCTATCCCTAAGATCCTTGGCATCCTTTTGGGGGGAAGCAGAAGTATCCCTTTCTCTTGCTGCCTTCTGCAGTTATATTTCATTTTTTCTTTTGGATGCACTGAACAGTTGCTATTAGCTGTGATGGCTTATGACCGATATTTAGCTATATGTTATCCTTTGCATTACAGCACCATGATGACTATCAACCTGTCTTGTAAGGTAGCTCTTGGATGTTGGCTAGGGAGTTTCCTTGTTATTTGCATACCCACATACATGGTTACAACACTGTCCTTCTGTGGGCCCAATGTGATCAATAATTTCTATTGTAACCTTGATTCTTGGATCATACTATCATGTACAGATACACGTTTTATTGAGCTAACATTTTTTTTCATGGCTATTATTGTTGTTATAGGCTCCTGTATGATTACCCTTCTTTCCTATATGTACATTATTTCCACAATCCTACGCATCCCTTCCACCAAAGGTCGACAAAAAGCTTTTTCCACCTGTTCTTCTCACCTTGCTGTTGTGATCATTTGGTATGGTTCCACCATGTTCCTCTTTGTCAAGCCTTCGAAAGAAATTTCTTTAGAAAAAAACAAGTTAGTAAGTGTCTTCAATGTAATTTTGGTCCCACTTCTGAATCCTTTTATTTATACATTAAGAAACAAAGACATTAGGGATATTTTGAAGAATGTATTTCAAAGGTGGTGTGGTGAGTAGTGGTAGTAGCGTAGAGTAGTAGCAGCTAGTGGTGTGGGAGTAGGAATGGATTTCCAAATAAAAAAATTGGAGTATAAATCCTTCCATTCGCCAATATCCTGTCAGAGCTGAAGAAGCTTCTTGGATGAGAAATAAAACATCTTCAAAGAAAAAATAAGAAATTTCAGTTGCCTCCTGAAAAAAAGCACCTTTGGGAAAACCATGACCTGGATGATTGAGAATCTCTACAATCCCAATTTAGCCTTTTAAAGTTTTAAGATTTTACATTTTAGAGCTGCAAAATTGTATCTACAAGCATCATATTTAGATTATAGTTCAATAAGCCTTTGGTGCTTACCATGTTATATTTACCACACTGTGATGTCCCTCTTCAAAATGTTAGTGAATATTGAATTACTCAATGCTACTTGTATTTTGGAAGCAACATTGGCTGTGTTCATTCAGTATCTATGTTGTATTACATAGTATTATGTATCAAAACACATTTTACAGTTTTACGGTTTTATATTTTAGCGTTGCAATACTGCATCTGCAGGCATCATACTTAGGATGATTACAGGCCATAGGGGATGAGTGCTTACAATATTATATTTACCACATTGTGACATCCATCATGAAATACTATGTCTAATTTTTCAATGCCAAATGTGTCTAGGTAACAGTTTTGGTTGTGTTCATTCAAATGCACATGTATAAATAAAGGACTAGTACTTGCAAATTAATGGAAGCCAGCACCCATTCTACTTGTTGAAGGGAATCCAAACATCTTCCTGAAAAAAAATACAAATATGAGGAAAGTTTACATCGGGCATAGAGTAACTACCGTGTTTCTCCAACAATATGGCTTCCACCAATAGGAAGGCCCAGCATGTTTTATTGGCATAAAATCAATTAAGCCCCTCCCCCCAAATTAAGGCCTATATTAAACATGTGAAATGGTACTTTTGTTGCATACCCGGATATGGTGCTGCCTGAGTTGGTGGGGCACTTCATATCGGGAGACCTTCCGCCACCATTGCTTTCCCTTCTCCCTTGCTGCCACAGCGTTTAGAGCAACGATGCGGCATTTGGAGCAGCCATGCGCGGCCAGCCAGGGCTCCTCCCTGCAACCGGAGCCCTGCGGAGACACTTGGCTTCAGGTGCTCCTGTCGCCACCTTCCCTTTGCCTTCGAAGGTAAAGCCAATTATTTTAAAAACAATGCCCTACTACAAAGCCTGCCCTGCCCAAGAGGGCAGCCCAACCCCACATGGGAGGCGAATCTCCTGGGGCCGCAGCGCAGGATCAGCCCAGCCCGGGAGAAGCACCCCCAGCTGCCATCCCTGCCTGGCGCCGGGCAGAGCGCAAAGAGCTTCGCCTGGGGTGCCCAGCACAGCTGACAGGTGGGCCCTCCTTCCCGACGGCAGAGCTCTCGCCAAGGCATTGAACACCTTCCTGCCGGGCCCTCCACTCATCCCACCAAGACCGCACCAGAGCTGTGCGGGCTGGGCAGAGCCGGGAAAGTGAGCTGTGGGTGCGCGCCCACTGCCAAGCGAAAGAGCCGGGCCGACCCAAGCTTGGCTTCCTTCCCAAGTCCCTCCAGCCCAAACCCGAAGGGGCCACCAGGAGAGGCCGCCTGAGGCAGTGATAGCACCCACCCATCCGTGGACATGGAGGCAAGGTGATGGCCTGCACCACGTCCTCCTCCAAGCTGAGCCCCACCGAGTCAGTGCCTCTGCCTGATGCCCGTTCCGCTGCAGCGTTTGGAGCTGCCAGCGCATTTGGAGATGCATGGGGACGGGGACGGGCTGGGTGAGGGTGGAAAGGATGGGGGCTTTGGACTCTCTCCGACGGCCAGGGAAGCAGCACTACCATCACCTCGCCTCCCGTCCACGGACGGGTGGGTGCTATCACTGCCTTGGGCAGCCTCTCCCGGTGGCACCTTCGGGTTCGCACGGGAGGGCCTTGGGAAGGAAGCCAAGCTCAGGTCGGCCCGGCTCTTTTGCTTGGCAGGCAGGCGCGTACCCGCAGATCACTTTCCTGGCTCTGCCCAGCCCACATGGCTCTGGAGCGGCCCTGGCGGGATGAGCAGAGGGTCCAGCGGGGAGGCGCTCGCTGCCTTGGTGAGAGCTCTGTCAGCTGCACTGGGCTGTACTTGGTGAGGGCGTGCCTGTCAGCTGCACTGGGCGCTTCTCCCAAGGTAGGCCGATCCTGCGCTGCAGCCCTGGGAGATTCGCCTCCCCACGTGGGGTTGGGCTGCCCTCTCGGGCAGGGGAGGCTTTGTTGTAGTAGGGCATCATTTTTAAAATAATTGGCTTTACCTTCGAAGGCAAAGGGAAGGTGGCAACAGGAGGGCCTGAAGCCGCATGTTTCCGCAGGGCTCCGGTTGCAGGGAGGAGCCCTGGCTGGCCGCATGTGGCTGTGCCAAACACCGCGGCATTGCTCTAAATGCCACAGCAGCAAGGGAGAAGGGAAAGCAACGATGACGGAAGGTGTCCCAATAGGAAGTGCCCCACCAATGGCGAGGTCAACATCCAAACTGTTGCCGCCTGCCCACCCGAGGATGCAAGGGGGGGGAATTAAGTCACCCCCCAAAAAGACGGCCTAGCCGTTTTTTCGGGGGTCAAAAAAAAAAAGGCCCGGCCTTATTTTGTGAGAAACACGGTAATTCAGCGGCAGCATAGTGAGTTGTATGTCAAATTGTCACAACATCTACATTGATGAGCTTTTCTTTCTTTGTCAATGCAATTGGTTTCCATGGCCATCAAAATTCACTTTTATTGTAATGATAACATGAAGCATTCTGATTAAACATAAAAATCCCTTATGAACGGTAGAATACTCTAACTTTTTCCAGAGATTTTCATTCAGATTGAATTAAACACTGCATTACTTTTACAGAGATCAATAGTGGGTTACAATGTTAGTAAATGTATGTCACACAAAATGATGAAATATTAATTCTAATTAAAAGAATATATTTTTAAAAAAACTACAGGTAGTCTTTGATTTACAAAAGTTCATTTAGTGATTGTTCTAAGTTACAATGGCACAAAAAAATCGCTTATGACCATTTTTCACACTTATGTTTTTCACACTTATGACCACTTACTATGGTAATTTGATCAAAATTCAGATGCTTGACATCTGATTCATATCTATGACTGTTTTGGTGTCCCAGGGTCATATGATCAGATTTTGCGACCTTCCGACAAGCAAAATCAATGGGGAAGCCAGATTCATTTAACATCCATCCAATGGTTAATTTAACAACCTTTAGCAAGAACATTCATAAAATGAGGCAAAATTCACTTAACAAATGACTCATTTAGCAACATAAATTTTGTGCTCAATTTGTAAGTCAAGAACTATCTGTAATTTTAGAATGGCAATTAAAATATTATTTGTTATCAGAAATAAGATATATATTGTCTACCCTTTTAAAGATGTATTAAAAGAGAAATTAATAGTATTTGAAAGGTTTTATAAGACCAGTGTCATTTTGGTCTGGGAGATAGAGGAATCAATTTTTTTAAAATATTATTCTGCAAAAGTTCTGCAGCAAATGAAATTTTCACTGGCAAATGAGGAAATGCACTAGTACCACATCTAGGAAGCAGGCATAGCCTGCTCATAGTCTATGTATTCCCCATCTTTGATTTACATTCAATTAAACCTTAGGATATTCCTGAATTTCAGCTCTATTTATGTTGTTGTTTCTACTCTTGTTGAAAATCATTGTAGAATAATCCTTTTGGAGCCTAGACTAGTGTATATATAATGTCCTGGTAAATGTTTAAGAACTGGCTCCCATGGCCTACTGATGGTCCCACGGCCTACATCACTAGCTGCAGAACAGCTGATTGTGCACTAGGCATTGGAGGTCATCTCTGCTTGCTAAATTCTAGAAAAATTAATAATCGTCTCCCATGTGCTGGTGCAATCTGGTTCCAATGCATTACTGTTGTATGTGTTTTGCTGTGTACTTTGCATATATACTCTGAATAATTAATTATAAACTGTTGGTGTTGGTTTTTAGCAACCATAAATAGTTAGACCTTCTCTGGGATGATCTATTCCCAACCTAGTCATTTTGGTTATTGAGTGATACACCCATTATTGAGTCCATCAACTTTTCTACTGGTCATCTTATTCTCCTCTTTCCCATATAAAGGAAGACAGAAGAGATTGAAATAATGTAGTGTAAGACTTCCTCTTCAATTCATTTCCCAACAATTATTAACCAATTATTAACCAATCCATTATCCTCCACTTAGAGACAAACAACCTACTCTCCAATAAACAATTTGGTTTTAGGAAAAAAATATCCTCTAATCTGCAACTCTTACACTGCAAAAACATATGGACTACACAACTTGATCAGGGCAAAACAATAGACGCAATCTACATAGACTTCTGTAAAGCCTTTGATTCAGTGGTACACAACAAACTACTCCTAAAAATAAAATCTTACGGTATTTCTGGATAACTGCAAAACTGGATAGAAGCATTCCTGTAAAACAGACAACAAATGGTCAAAATTGGGAGTGTCCTATCAAATTCTGTACCTGTCAATAGTGGTGTCCCCCAAGGCAGTGTTCTAAAACCAATTCTTTTCATACTCTACATAAATGACCTCTGTGATCATATCAAGAGCAATTGCGTTCTCTTCACTGATGATGTAAAGCTGTTCAATACCACAGACAATACTGCTTCCCTTCAAAAAGATCTTGATTATGTATCAGAATGGTCAAACAAGTGGCAACTTCAAATCTCAACAAATAAATGCTCTGTCTTACATATTGGCAAAAAAAATCAGAAAATAAAATACAAGCTGAATAGTCAAGACCTTGTTGATGATCCAAGCTCTGTAAAGGACCTTGGAATAATCATCTCTAATGATCTAAGTGCTAATGCCCACTGTAACTACATAGCCAAAAATGCATTAAGAGTTGTTAACCTAATCCTACGTAGCTTTTTCTCTGGTAATATCACACTACTAACTAGAGCATACAAAACATTTGCTAGACCAATACCCGAACAGCTCATCAGTCTGGAACCCACATTACATATCTGATATTAACAGTTGAGAAAGTCCAGAAATATTTCACAAGAAGATTTTTCCACTCCTCTACTCGTTGTAGAATATCTTATGCCACCAGACTTGAAATTCTAGACCTAGAAAACCTTGAATTACACCGTCTTTTGTCTGATCTAAGTATGGTATATAAAATCATACATTGCAATGTCCTACCTGTCAATGAATACTTCAGCTTCAACCATAACAACACAAGAGCACACAATAGATCCAAACTCAAGGTTAACCATACCAAACTTGATAGTCGGAAATACGACTTCAGCAACAGAGTGATCAATGTCTGGAATACTCTACCTGACTCTGTGGTTTCTTCCCCAAACCCCAAAAACTTTAACCTTAGACTATTGACTTCACCCCTTTCCTAAGAGGTCTGTAGGGGGCGTGCATAAGCGCACCAATATGCCTATCGTCCCTGTCCTATTGTTTCTTTTATTTTTCTTATATGTACCTATTTCATGTATTCATAACTATGTATATATTTATATATATTATCTTGTAAGCGATTGACAAATCAAAATAAATAAATAAAAATAAATAAAACAATCATCTGTAAGACACGCACTCATGAAAGATCACTGTCCAAAAACAACCCAGTAATTTTTCTTAGAGGAGGCCAGACTGGAACTAGCAGAGTCACAAACAGAGATTCAAAGTTATGACTCTTGATAAGTTAGTTTCTCAAACACACATTTGCTAATAGCCAGTACTATTACATTTGCTAATTCTTAACTTTTCAGAGCACTATAAGAATTTATTCATAACCCAGTCCTACTTATTCCAAGTTTGGAGCAGCAGCTGTAATTTCATGCTATGGTAATCATACTTCATAAAGTATTACTTTTTAGAAAAAGTTTATGAAGCAATCAAAGTTCTTTCCTCTGGGTGCTTTCTCCCCCTCAGGGCCTGATAGAGACCTAGAACTTGATTTCTGCTCATCAATATAATGAATCAAAGAAGAATACCACTGCTGTGAGTCTCATTTCTGTCCCTGAATTTATCCAAAAGAAAACTATGAATAATGATACTTTTAGTTGCCATTAGAAGTCTTTAGTGTTCTTTGAATTTGGTTGTTTTCTTGAAGACAGTTCATTAACCAAATTAGGTAGCATCACCAGTGCTAGTAAGGAGTGGAGTTTTTTCTCAGTTTATTTCCTAGTGGCTTGCCCTATCAGTATTGGTTGAGGGTGATCTTAGAAGTTCTTTGACTATATACTCTTTACTAGCACTGATAATGTTACCTAGTTTGAGTAATGAAACATCTGCAAGAAAATAACCAAATCCATAGAGCACCAAGAAACCCTCATTTCAACCTTGAGCTACAAATATTCTCCTTTAATGGAATATTAGGAATTACCTTGGAAGACAGAGGAAAAGTTGCTATCTATGTCATGATCAAATAAAGGAGGGAGGAGAAATGGGCAGAGAAAGTACTTAGAAAGGGTCCACCCTAACTAATCAAGTGCTAAAAAGAGAAGACAGGAGGTTTGAATTTCCAAATTTGAAATACTTATGTTAGCCTCCCAAGGCTGAAAACATGCCAACGTGAGCTAATTGTATTTTATTATAAAGTTATATTATCAGAGTCTGGCCAATCTGAAAATATAAATCTGTCATATCTTTTTATCACCTGATACTTTGGGTGGATCTTTTTTAGTTTCTTTTGCTCAGGCCCTTCCCTCTTCTATTCCTGATCGTTATCTTGGCAGAATCACTCCCCCTCCTACACATACACAGTTCCAAGAACTTTCTAATAATACATTGCACTTTAAGATCATGGAGGGGCAGGATAAATACACAACCATCATTCTAACTCCCCCAGAGATCTTTTACAATTGCAATCAATGTTCCCTTATTATTTTCTCTATATCTGAATTCTGATTGAAATAGTCTCTGTATAATAGGTATCTTCCAGAACCTTCTGAAATTTCAGCCCAACTATCTTCTCCACAACTTTCCCTAAAAAAGGAAGTTTGGAAAGAGGGGGAAAATTGTCTAATATTGTTAAGTGTAGTGATGGTTTCTTGAGGAGAGGAGATGACACTATCGACTCATTCAATGATGAATCAACCTCTACCTAAATTCAAATGACTTCCTGGGCAATCTTGACCAGCCAAGAGGGACATGTATCTAATGCACAGATAGTCCAATTTTCATAGTTTCAAGAACTTTGTTTATTTCCCCGAAACCAACAAGTTCAAACTCTTTTCAAAAGAAACAATATAATACAGTCAGATTGTGCCTTATTCAACTCCATATGATCCGCACAACTGAAATCCATCACAATATGGATCTGAGCAACCTTATCTACCAGATGCTTCTAATGTGGCCTTGAAAATAGGTCTTTAGCTCTTCCTCCCAAGGAGGGTTTCATTCATCCAAATTGTCTGCCTAGCTAGGTTTTGTGAACAACATCTTGGAATAGTCTGACTTTAATTGCTGAATTTATTTATTTGTTTATTTATTTGCCTTCATGGTTACTTAGTTATTAAATTACTTCAGTTGACATTTTATTCCAGCCTCACCTGATTTAACTCTTTAATTATTTTTAATATATATTTTTATAATAGATGTTTGCTGAACAACAGAGGAATGAAACTTCCATCACGGAATTTATACTCCTAGGATTTGGGAATCTTTATGGCCTACAAATTATTCTTTTTATGATATTCTTGGCTATATACATAATAACTTTATCTGGTAACATCCTCATTTTGCTTGCTGTATCAACTAATTGAGGCCCCCATGTATTTTTTTCTAGGAAATGTCTCCTTCCTTGAAATCTGGTACACAACTTCTATTATTCCAGAGATGCTAAGAACACTCTTAACAATGCATGAAACTATTTCCTTCTCTGCTTGCATTGCTCAATTTTATTTCTTTGGGTCTATGGCAGTAATTGAATGTTACCTTTTAGCAGTGATGTCCTATGACCGTTATTTAGCTATCTGCAATCCACTTCGTTATACAACTATCATGAACATCAAAATCTGTCTTCAGATGGCAGCTGGTTCCTGGATAAGTGGATTCCTGACTTCCATTGCCCCCATTGTACTTACTTTCAGTTTTCCATTTTGTGCCTCCAATAAAATTGATCATTTTTTCTGTGACTTAACTCCTGTTACAAAGCTTTCCTGTTCTAACCCTTATGTTTCAGAGATAACAACCTTCATTTTAGCATCAATGGTGACTATAGGCCCCTTTCTTCTCACTGTAGCCTCTTATGTCAATATTATTTCTACTATTCTTAAAATCCCTTCTGCCCAGGGGAAACAGAAAGCATTTTCAACATGTTCTTCTCATCTCATTTGGTGACATTATTTTATAGCACTCCAGGTACCATTTATGCAGCCCCTTCAGCCAAACAGTCTCCAGTGCTCAATAAACTCTTCTCTTTACTATACACTGTGATTACCCCCATGATGAACCCAATGATTTACAGTCTGAGAAACAAAGATGTCAAAGAAGCTCTGAGGAAACATACCTGTAAAAACTCCTATTGTACCTGTATCAATAACACGGTGGATCAAGAAACAATGTTTAAGGAAATACCAGTGGAAGTGGAGGAAACCTGATACCTGAATGTTGAAGCATGGTCCAATCCTTTAATTAAAGTTAAATGTGTGTTTTATTTATTTATTCTCACAGTTTTAATGTGTGTATGGAATTAGTACATTTGCTGAAAACCTTTGAATGTTAATAATCACAAAATCTCTGGAAACCAGAGAAAATCATTAATTATGCAAGAATACCTATACAAGTGGTGTGCCTGACATATAAATCATTTAACTCACATCAAAGTATTTTTACATGATTATCCCTATCCTACCAAAACAAGAAAAAAAAAAACCTTGCAAAAGATGGGTTCTGGAATTCATTCCATTTCCTTAATACAAGTTTTATGTTGGGTCAAATGACTGAGAGGAGGTGACCCTGAAACTTTTCTTAGATGAGCATATTGGAAATTTATTTTATTTTTTAAAAAGCTTTGGGGGATGCAGGGCATTGCACAGCTAGATCCAATCTATTTTAATTCTTGTCTTCCTTTCTTTTTTCCCCAGCACACCAAATGTACTGCATCTTCCTTCAATTCAATTCAATTATTATTGCATATTAATATAATGGCAAAATCCATCTTCTTAGTTTTTAACTTCTTTTTAATATTCAATTAGTATTTTTGCAAATTATATTATTTTAGTTTTTAATTATAATTCCATAAAATTTATTTTTCTTTCTTTTTAGTCATCCTAGTTTTTTTTATTACTTTGAAGTTTAGAATATTGTGGTCCTTCCTTCTACAGATACTAGTATAATCAGCCTAATGCAAAACTTTTTTTCCAGAAGATTGGTATGATAGTATTATGAATTCTTGGCTGTGGTATTTGTGTTTATATCAAATAGTAACAGATTAACAGATAATCAGAGTTGGAAGGGACCATGTAGGTCATCTAGTCCAATGCCCAAGAGGGAGACCCTACACCATTTCTGACAAATGGCAGTCCAATCTCTTCTTGAAAGTCTCAAGTGATGGTGCTCCCACAACTTCCGAGGGCAAGCTATTCCATTTTTTTGTGTGGTATTATTACTTCCCTTGATCTTGATTGTATCCCTCTGTTAATACAATTTAGGATTGCATTAGCTTTTTGGCTGCTGCTGCACACTAGTAGAACTTTTAATACTGCACACTAGTAATACTGCACACTAGTAGAACTTTTAATACTAGTGGGCTGGATATAGCCATTACAACACATAATATTGTGTCTTTTATAAAAAAAAAATAGCTAATTGTTATGCCTCTCTAGCACCGATATCCTCCAAAGGGTTGGATTGCAATTTATAGAACTTTATGCTAATGGATAAAAGTTGTAGTTCAGCATAGCTGTTGGCAAAAGGTCACCTTGATCCAGCTCTCTAGAAGGCTGGACAATAAAAATGGTGAGAATAAGGCAAGTATTAGCAGTGTTGTTGTTTTTTAATCCTGGATATTCAAATTGTTAAAAATTTATCAGAGTCAATATCATCCTGCTCATTATAATGAAGATCTATAGAAAAAATATTTGCTATTATTTATACAAATTATGGCTTAATAATAGAAGAATCTCTGATTAATTACCTGGGGAAAAATTATTGGAGATTTGGCAAACCCATAGTCTCATATCAAATCAAATAAAATAACAGGCTTGTTTTAAAGCCAGTAATTTTTAATTTGTTAACAACCTCCTCCCCCAAAAAAATATATATATATTGCAGAATGGTCCATCTTTATAGTTTGGAAGGTTTACAGGGCTATAAATATATCTTGTGAGATAAGACAAAGAAAGGCAAAATGTGGGAGTTCTCAGAACAAAAATGGAACATGGTTAAGTATTTGTCCTTTTTTTTTCTTACTGAAACTCCATTCACTTAATTTTAATCAGTTCAGAAATTGACACTAGCAATTATAGCTCTTATATAATAATAATTATATAATATTATATAATAATATTATATTATATAATAATAATTATATAATATTATATAATTATATCTGTCGACAGTGGTGTTCCCCAAGGCAGTGTTCTAGGACCAATTCTCTTCATACTCTACATAAATGACCATATCATATTAAGAGCATATGATCATATTAAGAGCAACTGCGTTCTCTTCGCTGATGATGTAAAGCTACTCAACACCACAGACAATAATACTACCCTCCAAAAAGACCTTGACTATGTATCAGAATGGTCAATCAAATGGCAACTTCAAATCTCAACAAATAAGTGCTCCGTCTTACATATTGGCAAAAAAAATAAATCAGAAAATAAAATACAAGCTAAATAATCAAGACCTTGTTGAGGATCCAAACTTAACAATTGGGAGGTAATTCTCTGATTGGATTTATCTCAAGTAAATTTTCTTGACTGAGAGGCTTTACAGTATTCTCCTAGAATGTAAAAAGTTGCTGGCAGGGAAATTTATGTATGCATTTAATTTATTTATATATATGACTGCTCATCTCAAGGTGCTATGATGGGCAGCTAACCACACACATAAGGGCAGTCAAGATGGCAGCTGCAACCATGCAATTGGGACCCTTCCTTCCTCTTTTTTACTTGGCTTTCAAAGAATTATTGGCATGTAGTGATAAATTATGGTGCACTTGTACATTTACTGATCATTTCAAACAGTTGCATACAGAAACATTTTCAAATAAATTTTTCTCTTTGAGAACCAGAACAAACTCATTTTTGTTATACAGTGCATTGAGGAAGTATTCAGACCACTTCATTTTTGTCAATTTTGTTATGCTCATTAATTTTTATTCAGTATGACATAATGACAAAGTGAAAATAAAATTTTAGAAAGATCTGTAAATTTATTTAAAAGAAAAAAACTGATATCACATTGCCATAAATTTTCAAACCCTTTACAACAACCCTTGAAATTTAGCTCAGGTGCCTCCCAATTCTCTTAATCACTGTTGACATGTTTCTACACGTTGAATGAAGTCTACATGGAAAGGAAAGGAGGTTTGACTTCTTCATATCTCTACTGCGAGGAGATATATTACTGGACTGATATTTGTAAGTTTACTGACCTCTTTTTCGACACTGGACTTTGCAACTGATTAATCCCCGGATGGACTGAATTTGTGAATGATATATGGACTGTTTGACTATGCTAAAAATCTTACTGGAATAAACTATTTAACTAGCACAGTGTATCTGTTTTACTGAGTGTAAGCTACAAAAACGTTTGTCTCACATATTTGCCTGCCTGCCTGACTGCCGTGCAGGTTCTGCTAGGGTGTATATCCCTAACAGTGATAAATTATGGTGCACTTGTACATTTACTGATCATTTCAAACAGTTGCATACAGAAACATTTCCCAATAAATTTTTCTCTTTGAGAACCAGAACAAACTCATTTTTGTTATACAGTGTATTGAGAAAGTATTCAGACCACTTCATTTTTGTCAATTTTGTTATGCTCATTAATTTTTATTCAGTATGACATAATGACAAAGTGAAAATAAAATTTTAGAAAGATCTGTAAATTTATTTAAAAGAAAAAAAAAACTGATATCACATTGCCATAAATTTTCAAACCCTTTACAACAACCCTTGAAATTTAATCACTGTTGACATGTTTCTACACGTTGAATGAAGTCTACATGTGATAAATTAAATTGATTGGACATATATTTGGAAAGGCACACATCTCCCTTGTTGACAATGCATACTGTGGCAGGGCAAAAGCCATGGAGTTAAAGGAACTCCTTGCAGAGCTCCTTGCAGAGCACATGATTATTTCAGGGCACAGATTTGGGAAAAGCTAAATAAAATTTCTGCTGCACTGAACCACACTGGGCACCATTGTTCACAAATGGAAGAAATTTGGCAAATCAAGATTCTTCCAAGAGCTGGTCACCTGGTCAAACTTGAGTAAGCCTGAGAAAGGCTTTAGTAAGAGAAGTGACCAAGAACCCAATGGTCACTCTTATTGTGCTCCAGAGAGTGGAGATGGGACAGAGTTCCAGAAAGACAACCATTACTGCAATGCTTTACTGATTTGGGCTTTATGTAGAGTGGCTAGATGGAAGCTTCTCCTAAGTGCAAAACACATACAAACCTCCTTGGAGCAAAAAAGCACCCAAAGGACCCTCAGACTGCAACAACAAGGTTCTCTAGTCTGCCCAATATGATCCCAACAGTGAAACCTAGGGGTGGCAGCATCATGCTGTGGGTATATTTTTCAGCAGCAGGGACTGGGAGACTGGTCAAGATTGAAGGAAAGCTGAATGGAGACAAGTACATTTATTTCTTCTCTAAATGTCCCCTTGCTTTATCACTTCAAAGTACTGTATAATTCCTTAGATTAATTTTATGTTATTTTCTGTACCTTTACATATTACTTTTTTCTTTAAGTAATTTTCCATGTATATCCTTCTGTATTGAACCACTACTAAATTGGCTTAATCACCATGCAGTATGTCAATTGGGAAGGTGAAAGAAAGAAAAGTGAAAGAATGCAAATGAAATGGGGAAAAAACTGAAAATGAAAGAACAAAATGTTAATGCTCTGAAAATTCTCTCTCACACACACAGATGTCCATAAATTGGCACAGATGAAACAGCATGTTAAACACTATTAAAGAATTAGAGATTAAACAATAGAAAATGTCTTCATTTTTTTCAATGTAACTACAAGAATACCAATGCTTGAGTGTTCATTGTTTCTTTGGATATCTTAGTGAAGTTTCATAAATATACAAACTTATAAATATATTTTCAAGAACAAACAATAGATTTTCTTTAGAAACTGTTCATACTAAAACTTATTTTTTGTGAGCAACAAATAGACATTCTTTTTAATATTTATTTGTTGGTTACAAATAATTAACCATTCCAATGCAATGAATGTCTAAATGCCTCCTTTACTACTTTGTTCCTTAGTGTGTAAATAAAGGGATTCAGGAAGGGAGTTAAAATTGTGTTCAAAATGTTCACCAATTTGGTCATTTCTAAAGAAGTCGATTTAGAAAGCTTAACAAAGAGAAAAATAGTGGAACCATACCAAATAATAACAACAGCAAGATGGGAGGAACATGTAGAAAATGCTTTTTGCTGCCCTTTTGCTGAAGGAATACGAAGGATGGTAGAGATGATATAAATGTAGGAAAGTAGAGTTATCGTACAGGATCCCAGTATAACAAAGATAGCTATAACAAACATTGCAATTTCAACATTATACGTACTGCTGCAGGCCAGAATTATCCAGGAATCAATATTGCAGTAGAAATGGTTAATCACATTGGGTCCACAGAAGGTTAACCTTGAGATCAGAAAAGCTGGTATGGAAATAATGATGAATCCACAGAGCCAAGAGCTAGCTGCTAGCATGCTGGAGAAATGGAAGTTCATGATAGTAGTGTATTGCAGTGGGTAACATATGGCCAAATATCGGTCATAAGCCATGACGGATAGCAGAAAGTATTCTGTGCAACCCAAGGCAAAAACAAAGTACATCTGCATAATGCACCCAATGAAAGAAATAGTTCTATTCCATCCAAGTATGGTGACAAGTGTCTTTGGTACACAGGCTGTTGTATACCAAATTTCAAGAAAAGAAAGATTGCTAAGGAAGAAGTACATGGGAGTATGGAGACGTTGATTTGCAGTTACAATCATGATAATGGCAACATTTCCTAAAACTGTTAGAGTGTACATGATAAGAAAGATTGTAAAAATGAATATTTTTAGATAATGAGATCCAGGGAAGCCAAGAAGAATGAATTCCATAACTTTTGTTTCATTTTGGGCTCCTTCATTGGTATTTTCCATTTATTCTCTATTTGTCTTTGCTGAAATTGGGGAAAACATACTAATTGGATTCAGGCTTTTAATCTCGGAGACCTCTGTGATACCTTTCAGCTCTATGATTCTATGTTATATATTCTATACTTGAAACAGATCATTTTTCATTATGTTGGTAGGTTTTCCCTAAGTTTGATTTCACCTACATGAAATCACAATTATAAAATCCTTTAAAAATAATAAACTCTTTCTTGAATTTGAATACCGGGGCCACATTCAGCCTGCATCTATGATAGCTTCCTAAAGATACCATCCAAAATAAAACTGTTATCTAGGGCAAATTCTCCATTCTAAGATGGTTTTCCTAGTTATACTTTACTACAGTTTGATGTCCTCATTCAAGTTTTTAGTTTTCAGTCACTAAATATTCAAACAATAGACAAAAAGTTGTTGCATACAAACAGACAAATGTATGTATTTGTTATTGCTTGTTAGTGTGTTTGTGTGTATGTATGTGTGTGTGTGTGTGTGTGTATTGCTTTACAATTTAGCTTGTAAGGCACTTTGAAATATTTGTATCCACTACTTTGTAGAATTAATTGAGACCAATAATAAATTATGACGTATAAAATATTTTGTTTTTAAATCTATTTCTATAATGTAGCAGGAATTGGAAAAAATGAAATAATACATATTTTACTAATTCTAACTTATTATTTTAATCTCTTTCCATCCAAACCAAGCTTTAAAATAATAAAAAGAAAATTCAAATTTTCCTTAAGTATCCCTTCTAGTATTGTCTAATACTATTATTAATGATTACTTGTATTAGAGTGGACCAAGTGTTAATATTGTTGAACACGCAATTTTGGAATAACACATGTATATGAAATATGAAACATATGTAGCTGAAATTTTCTAAACTTGTATTCAGTGACCTAAAAAACCAAGACTACTATCAAAGTATTGAAATGCACTTGCACTTCTCTTTGATAATTTCCAAATCTAACAATTTATCTAATTATTATTCATACTTCTTTCTTTATAAAAAGAAATGGTGATGTTATAGAGATAGCAAGATAGAAATATACAAACAAACTTACACTTTTCCAATACAGCAAGTAGATTTTTTTTCATGATTCCTAGGTCAAAGCCATCTTTTTGTATATTGCAGTTTGTAACTAAAATCTAATTTTAATGAATAATATTTATGACATCATAATGCCAGGTTATATTGAAATGCCATGTTCAAAGAATTCTACAAGGGTTTAAAATATTTTCATGTTTTCTTTTGTTATCATTGGAAAGAATCCCAAAAGTCAATTGTTTTCTTGCTCAACCTCCTCAATGGATTTATATTGCTATTTCCCCTGAAATGACTCCATAGAAGAAGTTTCACAGAAACCAAAGAAAGCATCATCAAATTAGATAAATCATATGGGACCTATTATTTTTTATTTAAAATTGGTGAGTCATTTAATTTTGTACTTGATCGTTATCAATATAAATTATTTTGACACACTTTGCCTTTGAGTTGTGTCTCTTGGGGCCATACGCCATACAGTGGAAAGTCCACTTTAAATCTGTAGTATCCAGTATCATATATCAAGGCTATTCACACTACTGCCAATAAATAAATAAATAAATATTACCAAATGATACATTTTGTCAGTGAAATAGTTTTCTGATCTCTGAACAAGTCTGTTAGCGACTTTGGAAGTGAGATTTGAAGTATACCATACTTCAAGGAGTAATAAAGGCTGATATTTGTCCCATGAAATCTGAAACTGAAACTGAACTAGAATAAGTGAATTTTAAAAATCAATTATAAAATCCTTTAAAAATAATAAACTCTTTCTTGAATTTGAATACTGGGGCCACATTCAGCCTGCCTCTATGATAGCTTCCTAACGATATTCTGATGGTATTTTACCATCCCAAATAAAACTGTTATCTAGGGCAAATTCTCCATTTTAAGATGATATTAGGTGTGATTATGAAAGACAAAGTACATTTTAAATTTCTTATTTATCATCTCTTCAACTTTATAGTTTTCTTCTGCATGTCTCTTATTTCTATTATCTAGATTCTTTCATTTACTTCTATAAATTGGATTTTTCTAATGTCATCATCTTTACTTGTTCATTTTTCTCAAATCAGATCCAAAATGATTTTAGGCTAATATACCATAACAAGTAGTGATTTTAATCAAACTCTTGTTTGTAATGTGCAGGGGCTCAGTGGTTAAGTTGTAGGGCTTGTTGGTTGGAAAGTGGGCAGCCTGGCTTTAAATCCAAGCTCCATGTGACAGGATATCTCCTATCCTCACTCCAGCTTCTGCCAACCTAGAGGTTCAAAAGCATACAAATGCAAGTAGATAAATAGGTACCACTTCAATTGGAAGGTAATAGTGCTCCATGACATCATGATGGCAACATGACTGCAAAAATGTCTTTGGACAGTGCTGGCTCAATGGGCAGGAAATTGAGATAAGCGCTACTCAATATAGTCAGCAATGACTAATAAGTAAAATCTGCAGAGACTCCTTTACCTTTTAAAACCCTATTTATAATGGTTGCACAAATTGTATAACCATTTTTCTAATTCATTCTCCTACAAAACTACAACAATGATAACTTGTAGCTAGCATAAATTTACAGGTCCTAAGATAAATATAAAGACATGAACAAAGAAATTCAAGATTTGTCTTCTGCTTTAATTGATCCTTTTTTCAGTGAACATTTTTTTGGTACTAAGATCAGGCCTGAAAATAATGATAAAACATTTTGGGAAAAAGATGATAGCCAAAAAGGACAGATAGCCTAGAACATAATAGAACATGTTGATGGAGCCTTCGTTGCATTCTAGTGCCATTTGCCCAGTTGGTGAATCCAAGTTTAGATGTGGAAATGGAGGTGAGATTAGCAACCTAGTACCACAAATAGCTACTTCAATGAAGGAGCAAAAAATGACAATGACATTTGCCACTTTTTGCCCTATCCATTTTGCAATCCTGTTTCCTGGTTTTGTAGCCACGAAAGCCAGAATGACAATGATTGTTTTTGCCAACACACAAGAAACTCCAATGGAAAAAATTATACCAAAAGCTGTTATCTGAAGGAGGCAGGACACTTTAGTAGGTTTGCGAATAAAAAGCAAGGAACAAAGATAAGAAAGTAGTAAGGAGATAAAAAGGATCCAACTGAGATTCTGATTGTTAGCTCGGACAATGGGTGTCTTCCAGTTCTTTATAAAAACTATCATTACCAAAGCTGTGATAAAGGCCAATGATATAGCAAAAGAAACCAAACCAGCCCCAATAGGTTCATGGTAACAAAGGAAAGTTAAAATCTTTGGGATACACTGATCTTGCTTGCTGTTTGGACATTGATCCTGGGGGCATGGAACACAATGAGCAGCATCTGAAAGGAAGAAAAAGCAGTATTACTGAGTCAGTAATTCATTGCCTTTTTAAAAAGTATTGATTAATTTGTGAATTGGCTATGAAAAGGGGGGAAAGAAATCACTTTGGTGGAAAAACAAATCTGGTCATGTTGCCAACTTCAAAAGCCGATACAAAAATTTATGCCTCCAGATAAAGAGTGAATGAACCAATTATCACATTAAACAAGATGAAAACCTTCTGCGTACCAATTCTACCTGCGCTTTTTACAATTTTGTAAACAACAAACAACAAGACTCAAGGTCCATCCCACCCCTAAAAGGACCTAATGGTAAAGACTGCAATGATGACACCATTAAAGCCAATCTCTTTAACACATTCTTTGGCTTCATATTTGTAAACAGCAATGGATCATGCCCAGTATTTCCTAGACAAACCACAGACAACTACAATGATCTAATACATATCGATTTTACAGAAGACAATGTTGAAAAAGCACTACACAATCTAAAACCATCTCTATCTATTGGACTGGATGGAATATGTGCCTACTTCTTAAAAAAGCTATCCACTGCCATAGCAGAACCTCTAAGCATAATCTTTGAAAAATCTTTCAGGACTAGCTCCTTGCCAAACCTGTGGTCACTAGCCATGGTCATCCCCATCTTCCAAAAGGGAGAGCCCAGCCTAGTTGAAAATTACAGATCAATCTCTTTATGCTACGTCTCCTGTAAAGTCATGGAATCAATTATTAACCAATCCATTATCCTCCACTTAGAGACAAACAACCTACTCTCTAATAAACAATTTGGTTTCAGAAAAAAACTATTCTGTAATCTGAAACTCTTACACTGCAAAACATATGGACTACACAACTCGATCAGGGCAAAGTAATAGATGCAATTTACATAGACTAAATCATGCCTTTGATTCAGTGGTACATGACAGACTAATACTAAAACTAAAATCTTATGGTATCTCTGGACACCTGCAAACCTGGATAGAAGCATTCCTGTCAAACAGACAACAAATGGTCAAAATTGGGAGCGTCCTATCAAATTCTGTACCTGTCAACAGTGGTGTCCACCAAGGCAGTGTTCTAGGACCAACTCTCTTCATACTCTACATAAATGACCTCTGTGATCATATTAAGAGCAACTGCATTCTCTTCGCTGATGATGTAAAGCTACTCAACACCACAGACAATACTACTACCCTCCAAAAAACCTTGACTATGTATCAGAATGGTCAATCAAATGGCAACTTCAAATCTCAACAAATAAATGCTCCATCTTACATATTGGCAAAAAAAATAAATCAGAAAATAAAATACAAGCTAAATAATCAAGACCTTGTTGATGATCCAAACTTTGTCAGGGACTTTGGAGTACTCATCTCAAATAATCTAAGTGCTAAAGCCCACTGTAACTACATAGCCAAAAAGGCATTAAGAGTTGTTAATCTAATCCTACGTAGCTTCTTCTCTGGTAATATCAAACTACTAACTAGAGCATACAAAACTTTTGCTATACCTGTACTTGAATACAGCTCACCAGTCTGGAACCCATATCATGTATCTGATATTAACACAATTGAAAAAGTCCAGAAATATTTCACAAGAAGAGTTATCTGCTCCTCTACTCATTGCAGAATACCTTATGCCACCAGACTTGAAACTCTAGACCTACAAAACCTAGAACTATGCTGCCTCTGATAGATCTAAATATAGTATATAAAATCATACATTGCAATGTCCTACCTGTCAATGAATACTTCAGCTTCAATCATAACAATACAAGAGCACACAATAGATACAAACTCAAGGTTAACCGAACCAAACTTGACTGCAGAAAATACGATTTCAGCAACAGTGGTCAATGTTTGGAATACTCTTCCTGACTCTGTGGTTTCTTCCCCAAACCCCAAAAACTTTAACCTTAGACTGTCTACTATTGACCTCATCCCACTCCTAAGTGGCCTGTGCATAAGTGCAGCAATCGTGCCTACCGTCCCTGTCCTATTGTTTCTTTTTATTTTTCTTATAAGTATCTATCTCATGTATTGAAAACTATGTTTATTCTTATACTTGTATCTTGTAAGTGATTGACAAATCAAATAAATACTAAATACTAAAATATCTGCAGGCTGATTTTTTTTTCAATGATGGTGGATTTACCATACAGTGTTGTCAGTGAGGAAAATGGGCTTAGCTTATTTCACATTTATTGTGTAACCAATACATTAAAAAATCTAATGTGAAAAAATAGTGCACAAGGAATATTAAATTACAAAGAGGTTTTCTGTTAGACCTAAAAGATGGGGAGGGATAAGCAGGGAGGAAGATCAACCATCTGCATTATGATACTGTCCAATTGGAAACCCAGGCCAACTGGCAGAGCCATTTCTACAAGTTCTTGTGGAAGGTCAGGAGGTTGAGGGTCAGAACTGACCTCACTCCAGGGGCGGGAAGTTCTAAATGGCAGGAATGAATTTATCTTGATGGATCAGTCAATACATCAAAAACATAGCTTCAATTCTTTTATGGTATTGTATTGTTTTATTTGACCAAAGTCAGTCCTGATTGTCAAGGAAATCATAAATATTTTGATAATCTTGTAATGTTAAGACTTAGTGTAATACAGATACTGAGAATTTGAAAGCATCAGGTTAAACATTTTTTCAGGATTCAGTCTGGATCAGTGATGGGGACTAGAGGCTTAGTCTTTGGAGCTTTCAGATTTATGCTGGAGCTCTATGCTAGGGGGATAGAGAGAAGATTCCCACACCCATGTCACTTATTCTTTTGGTTTTTACTCTTCATTTAAACTTTTCTAATTTTAATTGTTTTGTATTAACCTTTTAGCACGCCACTGAAACAGTGAAATGGGCAGCATATTTAAGAAATAAATAAAGAAGGCATCAGGGTTGGTTGTTGTTGTTTAGATTTAGTTTGTGTGTATATGTGTGTCTGTTTTGTGGGTGTGTTCCCCCCTCCAGAAGCAATCATATGCAGTGTTTTGCAATACAGATAAACTTTATTTTAACATACTAGGGTTGAAGGCAGGATTAATTTTTTTCTGGAATATCTGTTAAATATACAAATACATAACTGTGATACTCCTGTAAATCACAGTGTATAAAATAAATCATTCCATTGCTCAGTATACAATGCAGTGAATATAAGAGAGCATATTTTTTCAATAGGAAAATTAGGTAAATTAAATAATGGTAGTGAAGTTAAATTATAAACAGAAAGCTAACAGAAAACTAATCTTAAAAATTATATATAAATTATATTTTCTTTTCTAAACTCTTCTTCATTTATGGGACTTTTTCTCTATGATATATGACTTAAAATATATGAAAAATTTTAGGCTGCAACAACACAAATATTTGACCCGAATTCAACCCAAAGTGATCATGAAGCATCAATTTGGGCCATATTCTGAACTTACATAATGTTTGTCTTTAGCTGTAGGCTTAAAAATATAAAGAGTAGTTTTGGGAATTAGGTATGTCCAATTTAATGAAAAGGTGTGACATGATAGCAGTATTCCAATATCTAAGGGACTGCTACAAAACTATTATCTAAAAATCTTGAAGGCAGGAGAAGAGGCAATGAATGGAAACTAATCAAGGAGAGTATTCACGTAAAACTGAGGAGAAATTTCCTGACAGTTACAATTAATCAATGAAATGTCCTGCCTCCAGAAGTTGTGTATGTCCCAATGCATGAAGTTTTTAAGAAGAGATTTGTTGAGGTAATTCCCCCTTAGGAGAATGAGTGCACACAGGGAGACATAGTGAGAGTGGTATTGAATAATACATAACCAGCACATAGATACACTGAAAAGTAAAATGTAGGTTTTACTTCTAGTAAACAGTTAAGCAAAGTCCAACAAGCAGTCCAAGTCATATACGGCTAAAGCAGTCAGTATTTAGTCCAGGGATAATCCAAAATCAAATTCCAGCATTATACACAGTTCAGTAAAATAGACTCACAGCAATCCAAGAAGAACAACGATCAGCAACAGTCAGTAGGGAAAAATGCAAACCAACCAACATCAAACATCAGAACATCTAGCAACAGCTAGCAACTAGGAAACCGGGTTTCTGGCTCCATCTTATGGCTGTTTGAGGAACCACACCCAATTACAATTACATCATTCCCTTAAAGAGACGGTATTAAATGTCTATCCTGGTTTATATATTTCCAACCCAACTGTTAGGTGACTATCAATTCCTAACAAGATTAGGTCATTTGTTTGAAATGGTATAAGGTTTCCTATCTGAACAAGGGGTTGGACTAGAATACATCCCATGTCCCTTCCAACTCTGTTATTCTGTACCCTGAGTTCTGAAAGCTAAGGAGTACAATGTCTGACAATGTTTTCTTGAAGGAATATGAGCTATAATCTGTCAGTTTCCATATTTCTCAATATATAGTTCCTTCAAGTTAAAAAAAAAAGTGTTTCTTTTCTTAACCTGGGTCCTACAACTATTGTTAAAAAAATCATCACAGGATTCCATCTTTCCTTTTCTTTACTGCTTTTTAGGGTTCATGATCATGAACATTTTGATCATGTATAACCAGGTGCTAATACAAACAGCTCTTGAGTTATAACCAGTCACAGAGATTTTTTGAATTTATGATGGGCCACCTGAAAATGTACTTATAACTTGGTTCTGAAGTTCTGACTGCCTGTCCCATGGTAATGTGATCAAATTTCTGGCCCTTGGCAACTAGCCCACATTAATGTCCATTTGCAGTCTCCTGCAGTCACCTCTTTGCCATAAAGAGGCATTTATTTTGCAAAAATGCCACATAGTGAATATTGGATTCACTTAATGATTACAACGTTCACTTAACTACCATGGCAGTTCATTCACAATCAAACCATTTGCTAATGACCACTACAAAAAAAAGAAGGTCATAAAATCAGGTCAGTCACATGATAACCCACTTAAGTCAAAAACTATCTGAGATAATAGTACTTGCCACAGGTTGCTGAGCAGCTCTGATTGGCAGTGGGTTCCAGGAATGCGTGCGAACTCAGTTTGGTCTCATATAGTTCTGGGCCCATCTTCAGACTCTTCCAAATTAGCTGTGGCTTAATTCATAACTTAATATTGACTATACTTCAATTGGGAGGTAATTCTCTGATTGGATTTATCTCAAGTAAATGTTATTGACTGAGAGGCTTTACAGTATTCTCCTAAAATGTAAAAAGTTGCTGGCAGGGAAATTTATGTATGCATTTAATTTATTTATATATATGACTGCTCATCTCAAGGTGCTATGATGGGCAGCTAACCACACACATAAGGGCAGTCAAGATGGCAGCTGCAACCATGCAATTGGGACCCTTCATTCCTCTGTTTTACTTGGCTTTCAAAGAATTATTGGCATGTAGTGATAAATTATGGTGCACTTGTACATTTACTGATCATTTCAAACAGTTGCATACAGAAACATTTTCCAATAATTTTTTCTCTTTGAGAACCAGAACAAACTCATTTTGTTATACAGTGCATTGAGAAAGTATTCAGACCACTTCATTTTTGTAAATTTTGTTATGCTCATTAATTTTTATTCAGTATGACGTAATGACAAAGTGAAAATAAAATTTTAGAAAGATTTATTTAAAAGAAAAAAAACTGATATCACACTGCCATAAATAAACCCTGTACAACATTGACCCTTGAAATTTAGCTCAGGTGCCTCCCAATTCTCTTAATCACTGTTGACATGTTTCTACACCTTGATTGAAGTCTACATGTGATAAATTAAATTGATTGGACATATATTTGGAAAGGCACACATCTCCCTTGTTGACAATGCATACTGTGGCAGGGCAAAAGCCATGGAGTTAAAGGAACTCCTTGCAGAGCTCCTTGCAGAGCACATGATTATTTCAGGGCACAGATTTGGGAAAAGCTAAATAAAATTTCTGCTGCACTGAACCACACTGGGCACCATTGTTCACAAATGGAAGAAATTTGGCAAATCAAGATTCTTCCAAGAGCTGGTCACCTGGTCAAACTTGAGTAAGCCTGAGAAAGGCTTTAGTAAGAGAAGTGACCAAGAACCCAATGGTCACTCTTATTGTGCTCCAGAGAGTGGAGATGGGACAGAGTTCCAGAAAGACAATCATTACTGCAATGCTTTACTGATTTGGGCTTTATGTAGAGTGGCTAGATGGAAGCTTCTCCTAAGTGCAAAACACATACAAACCTGCTTGGAGCAAAAAAGCACCCGAAGGACCCTCAGACTGCAACAACAAGGTTCTCTAGTCTGCCCAATATGATCCCAACAGTGAAACCTAGGGGTGGCAGCATCATGCTTTGGGTATATTTTTCAGCAGCAGGGACTGGGAGACTGGTCAAGATTGATGGAAAGCTGAATGGAGACAAGTACATTTATTTCTTCTCTAAATGTCCCCTTGCTTTATCACTTCAAAGTACTGTATAATTCATTAGATTATTTTTCTGTTATTTTCTGTACCTTTACATATTACTTTTTTCTTTAAGTAATTTTCCATGTATATCCTTCTGTATTGAACCACTACTAAATTGGCTTAATCATCATGCAGTATGTCAATTGGGAAGGTGAAAGAAAGAAAAGTGAAAGATTGCAAATGAAATGGGGAAAAAACTGAAAATGAAAGAACAAAATGTTAATGCTCTGAAAATTCTCTCTCTCACACATAGATGTCCATAAATTGGCACAGATGAAACAGCATGTTAAACACTATTAAAGAATTAGAGATTAAACAATAGAAAATGTCTTAATTTTTTTCAACGTAACTACAAGAATACCAATGCTTGAGTGTTCATTGTTTCTTTGGATATCTTAGTGAAGTTTCATAAATATACAAACTTATAAATATATTTTCAAGAACAAACAATAGATTTTCTTTAGAAACTGTTCATACTAAAACTTCTTTTTTGTGAGCAACAAATAGACATTCTTTTTAATATTGATTTGTTGGTTACAAACAATCAACCATTCCAATGCAATGAATGTCTAAATGCCTCCTTTACTTCTTTGTTCCTTAGTGTGTAAATAAAGGGATTCAGGAAGGGAGTTAAAATTGTGTTCAAAATGTTCACCAATTTGGTCATTTCTAAAGAAGTCAATTTAGAAGGCTTAACAAAGAGAAAAATAGTGGAACCATACCAAATAATAACAACAGCAAGATGGGAGGAACATGTAGAAAATGCTTTTTGCTGCCCTTTTGCTGAAGAAATACGAAGAATGGTAGAGATGATATAAATGTAGGAAAGTAGAGTTATCGTACAGGATCCCAGTATAACAAAGATAGCTATAACAAAAGCTGAAATTTCAACATTATACGTACTGCTGCAGGCCAGAATTATCCAGGAATCAATATTGCAGTAGAAATGGTTAATCACATTGGGTCCACAGAAGGTTAATCTTGAGATCAGAAAAGCTGGTATGGAAAAAATGATGAATCCACAGAGCCAAGAGCTAGCTGCTAGCATGCTGGAGAAATGGAAGTTCATGATAGTAGTGTATTGCAGTGGGTAACATATGGCCAAATATCGGTCATAAGCCATGACGGATAGCAGAAAGTATTCTGTGCAACCCAAGGCAAAAACAAAGTACATCTGCATAATGCACCCAATGAAAGATATAGTTCTATTCCATCCAAGAATGGTGACAAGTGTCTTTGGTACACAGGCTGTTGTATACCAAATTTCAAGAAAAGAAAGATTGCTAAGGAAGAAGTACATGGGAGTATGGAGACGTTGATTTGCAGTTACAATCATGATAATGGCAACATTTCCTAAAACTGTTAGAGTGTACATGATAAGAAAGATTGTAAAAATGAATATTTTTAGATAATGAGATCCAGGGAAGCCAAGAAGAATGAATTCCATAACTTTTGTTTCGTTTTGGGCTCCTTCATTGGTATTTTCCATTTATTCTCTATTTGTCTTTGCTGAAATTGGGGAAAACATACTAATTGGATTCAGGCTTTTATTCTCGGAGACCTCTGTGATACCTTTCAGCTCTATGATTCTATGTTATATATTCTATACTTGAAACAGATCATTTTTCATTATGTTGGTAGGTTTTCCCTAAGTTTGATTTCGCCTACATGAAATCACAATTATAAAATCCTTTAAAAATAATAAACTCTTTCTTGAATTTGAATACCGGGGCCACATTCAGCCTGCATTTATGATAGCTTCCTAAAGATACCATCCAAAATAAAACTGTTATCTAGGGCAAATTCTCCATTCTAAGGTGGTTTTCCTAGTTAAACTTTACTACAGTTTGATGTCCCCATTCAAGTTTTTAATTTTCAGTCACTAAATAGTCAAACTAATAGACAAAAAGTTGTTGCATACAAAAAGACAAATGTATGTATTTGTTATTGCTTGTTCGCGTGTTTGTGTGTGTGTGTGTGTGTGTGTGTGTGTGTGTGTGTGTGTGTGTGTGTTTGTGTGTATTGCTTTACAATTTAGCTTGTAAGGCACTTTGAAATATTTGTATCCACTACTTTGTAGAATTAAATGAGACGAATAATAAATTATGACATATAAAATATTTTGTTTTTAAATCTATATCTATAATGTAGCAGGAATTGGAAAAAATGACATAATACATATTTTACTAATTTTAACTTATTATTTTTATCCCTTTCCATCCAAACCAGGCTTTAAAATAATAAAAAGAAAATTCAAATTTTCTTTAAGTATCCCTTCTGGTATTGTCTAATACTATTATTAATTATTATTTGTATTAGAGTGGACCAAGTGTTAATATGTTTTGAAAAAGAAAGTATCTGTTGAACACGCAATTTTGGAATAACACATGTATATGAAATATGAAACATATGTAGTTGAAATTTTCTAAACTTGTATTCAGTGACCTAAAAAACCAAGACTACTATCAAAGTATTGAAATGCACTTGCACTTCTCTTTGATAATTTCAAAATCTAATAATTTATCTAATTATTATTCATACTTCTTTCTCTATAAAAAGAAATGGTGATGTTATAGAGATAGCAAGATAGAAATATATAAACAAACTTACACTTTTCCAATACAGCAAGTAGATTTTTTTTCATGATTCCTAGGTCAAAGCCATCTTTTTGTATATTGCAGTTTGTAACTAAAATCTAATTTGAATGAATAATATTTATGACATCATAATGCCAGGTTATATTGAAATGCCATGTTCAAAGAATTCTACAAGGGTTTAAAATATTTTCATGTTTTCTTTTGTTATCATTGGAAAGAATCCCAAAAGTCAAATGTTTTCTTGCTCAACCTCCTCAATGGATTTATATTGCTATTTCCCCTGAAATGACTCCATAGAAGAAGTTTCACAGAAACCAAAGAAAGCATCATCAAATTAGATAAATCATATGGGACCTATTATTTTTTATTTAAAATTAATGAGTCATTTAATTTTGTACTTGATCGTTATCAATATAAATTATTTTGACACACTTTGCCTTTGAGTTGTGTCTCTTGGGGCCATACGCCGTACAGTGGAAAGTCCACTTTAAATCTGTAGTATCCAGTATCATATATCAAGGCTATTCACACTACTGCCAATAAATAAATAAATAAGTATTACCAAATGATACATTTTGTCAGTGAAATAGTTTTCTGATCTCTGAACAAGTCTGTTAGCGACTTTGGAAGTGAGATTTGAAGTATACCATACTTCAAGGAGTAATAAAGGCTGATATTTGTCCCATGAAATCTGAAACTGAAACTGAAATAGAATAAGTGAATTTTAAAAATCAATTATACAATCCTTTAAAAATAATAAACTCTTTCTTGAATTTGAATACTGGGGCCACATTCAGCCTGCCTCTATGATAGCTTCCTAACGATATTCTGATGGTATTTTACCATCCCAAATAAAACTGTTATCTAGGGCAAATTCTCCATTTTAAGATGATATTAGGTGTGATTATGAAAGACAAAGTACATTTTAAATTTCTTATTTATCATCTCTTCAACTTTATAGTTTTCTTCTGCATGTCTCTTATTTCTATTATCTAGATTCTTTCATTTACTTCTATAAATTGGATTTTTCTAATGTCATCATCTTTACTTGTTCATTTTTCTCAAATCAGATCCAAAATGATTTTAGGCTAATATACCATAACAAGTAGTGATTTTAATCAAACTCTTGTTTGTAATGTGCAGGGGCTCAGTGGTTAAGTTGTAGGGCTTGTTGGTTGGAAAGTGGGCAGCCTGGCTTTAAATCCAAGCTCCATGTGACAGGATATCTCCTATCCTCACTCCAGCTTCTGCCAACCTAGAGATTCAAAAGCATACAAATGCAAGTAGATAAATAGGTACCACTTCAATTGGAAGGTAATAGTGCTCCATGACATCATGATGGCAACATGACTGCAAAAATGTCTTTGGACAGTGCTGGCTCAATGGCCAGGAAATTGAGATAAGCACTACTCAATATAGTCAGCAATGACTAATAAGTAAAATCTGCAGAGACTCCTTTACCTTTTAAAACCCTATTTATAATGGTTGCTCAAATTGTATAACCATTTTTCTAATTCATTCTCCTACAAAACTACAACAATGATAACTTGTAGCTTGCATAAATTTCCAAGTCCTAAGATAAATATAAAAACATGAACAAAGAAATTCAAGTTTTGTCTTCTGCTTTAATTGATCCTTTTTTCAGTGAACATTTTTTGGTATTAAGATCAGGCCTGAAAATAATGATGAAACATTTTGGGAAAAAGATGCAAGTCAAGAGGCTGGTGTTAGAGGCCAAGATAGAAAGAAATCTCCACAATCACAAACCTCTTCCCTGTGATGCTCAGATAAACTGGAATAAAGGAGATCCACAAAAGACCAGCATGCTAAAGTGATAATCTTGGCTTCATTGAAAGTGTCTGGTAATTTGTGGGCAAAGAAAGCTACAATAAAGCTGATGATAGCCAAAAAGGACAGATAGCCTAGAACATAATAGAACATGTTGATGGAGCCTTCGTTGCATTCTAGTGCCATTTGCCCAGTTGGTGAATCCAAGTTTAGATGTGGAAATGGAGGTGAGATTAGCAACCTAGTACCACAAATAGCTACTTCAATGAAGGAGCAAAAAATGACAATGACATTTGCCACTTTTTGCCCTATCCATTTTGCAATCCTGTTTCCTGGTTTTGTAGCCACGAAAGCCAGAATGACAATGATTGTTTTTGCCAACACACAAGAAACTCCAATGGAAAAAATTATACCAAAAGCTGTTATCTGAAGGAGGCAGGACACTTTAGTAGGTTTGCGAATAAAAAGCAAGGAACAAAGATAAGAAAGTAGTAAGGAGATAAAAAGGATCCAACTGAGATTCTGATTGTTAGCTCGGACAATGGGTGTCTTCCAGTTCTTTATAAAAACTATCATTACCAAAGCTGTGATAAAGGCCAATGATATAGCAAAAGAAACCAAACCAGCCCCAATAGGTTCATGGTAACAAAGGAAAGTTAAAATCTTTGGGATACACTGATCTTGCTTGCTGTTTGGACATTGATCCTGGGGGCATGGAACACAATGAGCAGCATCTGAAAGGAAGAAAAAGCAGTATTACTGAGTCAGTAATTCATTGCCTTTTTAAAAAGTATTGATTAATTTGTGAATTGGCTATGAAAAGGGGGGAAAGAAATCACTTTGGTGGAAAAACAAATCTGGTCATGTTGCCAACTTCAAAAGCCGATACAAAAATTTATGCCTCCAGATAAAGAGTGAATGAACCAATTATCACATTAAACAAGATGAAAACCTTCTGCGTACCAATTCTACCTGCGCTTTTTACAATTTTGTAAACAACAAACAACAAGACTCAAGGTCCATCCCACCCCTAAAAGGACCTAATGGTAAAGACTGCAATGATGACACCATTAAAGCCAATCTCTTTAACACATTCTTTGGCTTCGTATTTGTAAACAGCAATGGATCATGCCCAGTATTTCCTAGACAAACCACAGACAACTACAATGATCTAATACATATCGATTTTACAGAAGACAATGTTGAAAAAGCACTACACAATCTAAAACCATCTCTATCTATTGGACTGGATGGAATATGTGCCTACTTCTTAAAAAAGCTATCCACTGCCATAGCAGAACCTCTAAGCATAATCTTTGAAAAATCTTTCAGGACTAGCTCCTTGCCAAACCTGTGGTCACTAGCCATGGTCATCCCCATCTTCCAAAAGGGAGAGCCCAGCCTAGTTGAAAATTACAGATCAATCTCTTTATGCTACATCTCCTGTAAAGTCATGGAATCAATTATTAACCAATCCATTATCCTCCACTTAGAGACAAACAACCTACTCTCTAATAAACAATTTGGTTTCAGAAAAAAACTATTCTGTAATCTGAAACTCTTACACTGCAAAACATATGGACTATACAACTCGATCAGGGCAAAGTGATAGATGCAATTTACATAGACTAAATCATGCCTTTGATTCAGTGGTACATGACAGACTAATACTAAAACTAAAATCTTATGGTATCTCTGGACACCTGCAAACCTGGATAGAAGCATTCCTGTCAAACAGACAACAAATGGTCAAAATTGGGAGCGTCCTATCAAATTCTGTACCTGTCAACAGTGGTGTCCACCAAGGCAGTGTTCTAGGACCAACTCTCTTCATACTCTACATAAATGACCTCTGTGATCATATTAAGAGCAACTGCATTCTCTTCGCTGATGATGTAAAGCTACTCAACACCACAAACAATACTACTACCCTCCAAAAAACCTTGACTATGTATCAGAATGGTCAATCAAATGGTAACTTCAAATCTCAACAAATAAATGCTCCATCTTACATATTGGCAAAAAAAAATATATCAGAAAATAAAATACAAGCTAAATAATCAAGACCTTGTTGATGATCCAAACTTTGTCAAGGACTTTGGAGTACTCATCTCAAATAATCTAAGTGCTAAAGCCCACTGTAACTACATAGCCAAAAAGGCATTAAGAGTTGTTAATCTAATCCTATGTAGCTTCTTCTCTGGTAATATCACACTACTAACTAGAGCATACAAAACTTTTGCTATACCTGTACTTGAATACAGCTCACCAGTCTGGAACCCATATCATGTATCTGATATTAACACAATTGAAAAAGTCCAGAAATATTTCACAAGAAGAGTTATCTGCTCCTCTACTCATTGCAGAATACCTTATGCCACCAGACTTGAAACTCTAGACCTACAAAACCTAGAACTATGCTGCCTCTGATAGATCTAAATATAGTATATAAAATCATACATTGCAATGTCCTACCTGTCAATGAATACTTCAGCTTCAATCATAACAATACAAGAGCACACAATAGATACAAACTCAAGGTTAACCGAACCAAACTTGACTGCAGAAAATACGATTTCAGCAACAGTGGTCAATGTTTGGAATACTCTTCCTGACTCTGTGGTTTCTTCCCCAAACCCCAAAAACTTTAACCTTAGACTGTCTACTATTGACCTCATCCCACTCCTAAGTGGCCTGTGCATAAGTGCAGCAATCGTGCCTACCGTCCCTGTCCTATTGTTTCTTTTTATTTTTCTTATAAGTATCTATCTCATGTATTGAAAACTATGTTTATTCTTATACTTGTATCTTGTAAGTGATTGACAAATCAAATAAATACTAAATACTATAATATCTGCAGGCTGATTTTTTTTCCAATGATGGTGGATTTACCATACAGTGTTATCAGTGAGGAAAATGGGCTTAGCTTATTTCATATTTATTGTGTAACCAATACATTAAAAAATCTAATGTGAAAAAATGGTGCACAAGGAATATTAAATTACAAAGAGGTTTTCTGTTAGACCTAAAAGATGGGGAGGGATAAGCAGGGAGGAAGATCAACCATCTGCATTATGATACTGTCCAATTGGAGACCCAGGCCAACTGGCAGAGCCATTTCTACAAGTTCTTGTGGAAGGTCAGGAGGTTGAGGGTCAGAACTGACCTCACTCCAGGGGCGAGAAGTTCTAAATGGCAGGAATGAATTTATCTTGATGGATCAGTCAATACATCAAAAACATAGCTTCAATTCTTTTATGGTATTGTATTGTTTTATTTGACCAAAGTCAGTCCTGATTGTCAAGGAAATCATAAATATTTTGATAATCTTGTAATGTTAAGACTTAGTGTAATACAGATACTGAGAATTTGAAAGCATCAGGTTAAACATTTTTTCAGGATTCAGTCTGGATCAGTGATGGGGACTAGAGGCTTAGTCTTTGGAGCTTTCAGATTTATGCTGGAGCTCTATGATAGGGGGATAGAGAGAAGATTCCCACACCCATGTCACTTATTCTTTTGGTTTTTACTCTTCATTTAAACTTTTCTAATTTTAATTGTTTTGTATTAACCTTTTAGCACGCCACTGAAACAGTGAAATGGACAGCATATTTAAGAAATAAATAAAGAAGGCATCAAGGTTGGTTGTTGTTGTTTAGATTTGGTTTGTGTGTATATGTGTGTCTGTTTTGTGGGTGTGTTCCCCCCTCCAGAAGCAATCATATGCAGTGTTTTGCAATACAGATAAACTTTATTTTAACATACTAGGGTTGAAGGCAGGATTAATTTTTTTCTGGAATATCTGTTAAATATACAAATACATAACTGTGATACTCCTGTAAATCACAGTGTATAAAATAAATCATTCCATTGCTCAGTATACAATGCAGTGAATATAAGAGAGCATATTTTTTCAATAGGAAAATTAGGTAAATTAAATAACGGTAGTGAAGTTAAATTATAAACAGAAAGCTAACAGAAAACTAATCTTAAAAATTGATTGGTACTTCCGGTTTGTTGGCTTCGCGAGCGGCAGGGATTTGCGATCCTGCGCGATCCCTGCCGCGCTAGCCGCTTTGATGCCTCCAATCTATTGATCTGGAGGCTAGGGCTGCCATGAAGAGGCAGCCCAAGATAGGAGGGATCCGGACAGGGGGTTGGGGTCTTCGCAGACCCCTTCCCCACCCAGCTCAACCCTCTTTCTCAAGGCGGTGGAGCGGCGGTCTGTGATGGCCGCCACAAAGAAGCTGACAGCTGGACAAGATCGTGCTGGAAGAAGAGAAAGTGCTGAAGCGAAAGTTTCTTGGCTGAACTGGACTGTAAGATAGAAGTAATACAAGTAATATCCTGAAAATTCTGATTTTTTGAAAGATACTTTGTTTCCAGAAGAGATTTACAAGCGGCGAGTGAAAGTGTTTTAAGAGAAAGTTTACTCTCCTTCCACATGGATTTAACAAATGGATATTGAAAATCCTGCTATTTTATAGAAGGTAAAAATTTAAAGCTTTCTGTTATAAGTGGGAAGGGAGAGGACAAAAAGAAAATTTTCATTAAGATTTTGCTGGAGGAGATGCCTGGAAGATTTTGAGATTGGAAGTTCATTGTAATGAGACTTTAAAATACAGATTGGGTTTGTTTTTTCCCTTGCCAACTGATATTACCCCAGGAAGAAAAAGTGTGAAGAACTTTGTGTTCTGTTTGGATTGTTTGATGACTTTGGGATTTTGGGGAATTGTTTTTAGTTTTGAACTATCTTGGTTGTTCTAAAAAGAAGAAGAGAAAAAAAATGAAGAAAAGGTTTATAATGGCTTTATCTGCTGATGAACTGAGAGAGGATAAAAAAAAGAAGGTAAAGACGGTGTGAGAGAAATTTTTTGCTTTTTAGAAATGGCGCTTGCTACTTATGAACAAACACAGCAATTAATGGAGGATACAGAAGAAGAAGAAGAAGAAGAAGAAGAAGAAGAAGAAGAAGAAGAAGAAGAAGAAGAAGAAGAAGAAGAAGAAGAAGAAGAAGAAGAAGAAGAAGAAGAAGAAGAAGAAGAAGCCATCTTTAATGAGTCTAAAAGGACATAAGATTTAAAAAAAAAACATCCAAGAAAGAGAAAAATAAGATGCAAAATCAATATACTGTTAGAAAGCAAAAGAAAAGAGAAATGCAACAGAGGGGGAGCGAAGTGGGGTAAAAAGACCAGATGGGATAAGATAGGAAGGAAGAAGGGGGAAAAAGCCAAAAAGGTATGAAATAAGGTGTGGAGAAGAAATCTTTTTTATGGATAATGGGTAATGCATAACTTTGTTTCAAAATGTTTCTGCAAGGTACATGATAGTATTGTAGTATTTGTATGAGAATTAGAAAATTAGGATTTTATAAGGCTTAAGTAAAGATTAAAATATTAAAGGTTTAATAATGATAGATTTTAAGATTTAATAAAATATTAAAAGGAATGTCTAAAACATTTAGTTTAAGTATAGAGTTTAATTGACTATTGTGTGGATGTTCGTATGAACTTATTATTATGGTATTTGTTTTTGAAATAGATAATTGGAATGCTATGAGATTTAATGTTTAATTATATATTTAATTACTTTATGGATTTACTATTTTAGTAAGTAGAATGTACTAAGCAGAATTAGATAGGGAATTAGATGTTAATGTAGGGGAGCGATGGAAAGGCATCATACTTCGATTAGTGATTTCAGGAGAAATATTTTCTTTTCTAATATGAATGAGATAAATGGATAATTGAAAAGAATGGACAAAAGATACAAATATAATGATTTAAATTAAGATGAAATAAATAAAATAGAATTAAGGAGAGTGGAAAGCGGGGAGAAGTTATAATAAAGATATAGAAGGGTAATAAGATAGGTAATGGCATATAAGTTGAACATGAATTTAATTGAAGTCCATACAAAGAGAGGTAATCCGGGCCCAAGCTACTTTTTAAAAAGAAGTTTTATGTTTTTGTGTTTTGTGTGTGTATGTCTGATTGAGATTTAATAAAACCTTGGGAGAAAGCGAGAGGAATATTTGTAAACATGGCAGAGGGAAATATGAATATGATGAGTAAAAAATGGATAAATATAGAAGAAATGTAATTGAATAAGAGTAAAGAGAAATAATGAGAAATCTGCTAAAAAAATATTTAAGTGGAAATGGGATATATTAGAATTGTATTGTATAAAACAATGTTTTATTTGGCTTGTAAAATTTATAATGGAAAGAGGTTCAATGTCTTTAATGTTTAATGATGCTTTGTTTGTCTGTAAAATTAATAAAATTTGTTTAAAAAAAAAACTAATCTTAAAAATTATATATAAATTATATTTTCTTTTCTAAACTCATCTTCATTTATGGGACTTTTTCTCTATGATATATGACTTACTCCTGAAAAATTTTAGGCTGCAACAACACAAATATTTGACCCTAATTCAACCCAAAGTGATCACGAAGCATCAATTTTGGGCCATATTCTGAACAGAAATAATGTTTGTCTTTAGCTGTAGGCTTAAAAATATAAAGAGTAGTTTTGGGAATTAGGTATGTCCAGTTTAATGAAAAGATGTGACATGATAGCAGTATTCCAATATCTAAGGGACTGCTACAAAACTATTATCTAAAAATCTTGAAGGCAGGACAAGAGGCAATGAATGGAAACTAATCAAGGACAGTATTCACCTAAAACTGAGGAGAAATTTCCTGGCAGTTACAATTAATCAATGAAATGTCCTGCCTCCAGAAGTTGTGTATGTCCCAATGCATGAAGTTTTCAAGAAGAGATTTGTTGAGGTAATTCCCCCTTAGGAGAATGAGTGCACACAGGGAGACATAGTGAGAGTGGTATTGAATAATATACAACCAGCACATAGATACACTGAAAAGTAAAATGTAGGTTTTACTTCTAGTAAACAGTTAAACAAAGTCCAACAAGCAGTCCAAGTCATATACGTCTAAAGCAGTCAGTATTTAGTCCAGGGATAATCCAAAATCAAATTCCAGTATTATACACAGTTCAGTTTAATAGACTCACAGCAATCCAAGAAGAACAACGATCAGCAACAATCAATAGGGAAAAATGCAAACCAACCAACATCAAACATCAGAACATCTAGCAACAGCTAGCAACTAGGAAACCGGGTTTCTGGCTCAATCTTATGGCTGTTTGAGGAACCACACACAATTACAATTACATCATTCCCTTAAAGAGACGGTATTAAATGTCTATCCTGGTTTATATATTTCCAACCCAACTGTTAGGTGACTATCAATTCCTAACAAGATTAGGTCATTTGTCTGAAATGGTATAAGGTTTCCTATCTGAACAAGGGGTTGGACTAGAATACATCCCATGTCCCTTCCAACTCTGTTATTCTGTACCCTGAGTTCTGAAAGCTAAGGAGTACAATGTCTGACACTGTTTTCTTGAAGGAATATGAGCTATAATCTGTCAGTTTCCATATTTCTCAATATATAGTTCCTTCAAGTTAAAAAAAAAGTGTTTGTTTTCTTAACCTGGGTCCTTTTCTTTACTGCTTTTAGGGTTCATGATCATGAACAATTTGATCATGTATAACCAGGTGCTAATACAAACAGCTCTTAAGTTATAACCAGTCACAGAGATTTTTTGAATTTATGATGGGCCACCTGAAAATGTACTTATAACTTGGTTCTGAAGTTCTGACTGCCTGTCCCATGGTAATGTGATCAAATTTCTGGCCCTTGGCAACTAGCCCACATTAATGTCCATTTGCAGTCTCCTGCAGTCACCTCTTTGCCATAAAGAGGCATTTATTTTGCAAAAATACCACATAGTGAATATTGGATTCACTTAATGATTGCAACATTCACTTAACTACCATGGCAGTTGATTCACAATCAAAGCATTTGCTAATTACCACTACAAAAAAAAGAAGGTCATAAAATCAGGTCAGTCACATGATAACCCACTTAAGTCAAAAACTATCTGAGATAATAGTACTTGCCACAGGTTGCTGAGCAGCTCTGATTGGCAGTGGGTTCAAGGAATGCATGCGGACTCAGTTTGGTTTCATATAGTTCTGGGCCCATCTTCAGACTCTTCCAACTTAAATGTGGCTTAATTCATAACTTAATATTAACTATACTTCAATTGGGAGGTAATTCTCTGATTATCTGAAGTAAATGTTTTTGACTGAGAGGCTTTACAGTATTCTCCTAGAATGTAAAAAGTTGCTGGCAGGGAAATTTATGTATGCATTTAATTTATTTATATATATGACTGCTCATCTCAAGGTGCTATGATGGGCAGCTAACCATACACATAAGGGCAGTCAAGATGGCAGCTGCAACCATGCAATTGGGACCCTTCCTTCCTCTGTTTTACTTGGCTTTCAAAGAATTATTGGCATGTAGTGATTGTTAGGAATAACATGGTTACCTAACGTAGTTTGGGTAAAATAATATATATAAACTATGATAGTGAGTTTAAGTGTGTGTCACCTTAAACTGCAAAGCATGTAATTTTGGGTGCGGCTGTAAAAACGCCATAAGAGGGAGCAAGAGAACTTGATTGATTGCTGGCTTACTGGATTGCTTGCTGACGATGATGGATTGATGGTTTGTTAACTGCGTGTTCTCTGCTGTTGCTGAAGGAAGAAAGGAGGTTTGACTTCTTCATATCTCTACTGCGAGGAGATATATTACTGGGCTGATATTTGTAAGTTTACTGACCTCTTTTTCGACACTGGATTTTGAACTGATTAATCCGCGGATGGACTGAACTTGTGAATGATATATGGACTGTTTGACTATGCTAAAAATCTTACTGGAATAAACTATTTAACTAGCACCGTGTATCTGTTTTACTGAGTGTAAGCTACAAAAACGTTTGTCTCACATATGAGTAAGCCTGAGAAAGGCTTTAGTAAGAGAAGTGACCAAGAACCCAATGGTCACTCTTATTGTGCTCCAGAGAGTGGAGATGGGACAGAGTTCCAGAAGTACGACCATTACTGCAATGCTTTACTGATTTTGGCTTTATGTAGAGTGGCTAGATGGAAGCTTCTCCTAAGTGCAAAACACATACAAACCTGCTTGGAGCAAAAAAGCACCCGAAGGACCCTCAGACTGCAACAACAAGGTTCTCTAGTCTGCCCAATATGATCCCAACAGTGAAACCTAGGGGTGGCAGCATCATGCTGTGGGTATATTTTTCAGCAGCAGGGACTGGGAGACTGGTCAAGATTGAAGGAAAGCTGAATGGAGACAAGTACATTTATTTCTTCTCTAAATGTCCCCTTGCTTTATCACTTCAAAGTACTGTATAATTCATTAGATTATTTTTCTGTTATTTTCTATACCTTTACATATTACTTTTTTCTTTAAGTAATTTTCCATGTATATCCTTCTGTATTGAACCACTACTAAATTGGCTTAATCACCGTGCAGTACGTCAATTGGGAAGGTGAAAGAAAGAAGAGTGAAAGAATGCAAATGAAATGGGGAAAAAACTGAAAATGAAAGAACAAAATGTTAATGCTCTGAAAATTCTCTCTCTCACACACAGATGTCCATAAATTGGCACAGATGAAACAGCATGTTAAACACTATTAAAGAATTAGAGATTAAACAATAGAAAATGTCTTAATTTTTTTCAACGTAACTACAAGAATACCAATGCTTGAGTGTTCATTGTTTCTTTGGATATCTTAGTGAAGTTTCATAAATATACAAACTTATAAATATATTTTCCAGAACAAACAATAGGTTTTCTTTAGAAACTGTTCATACTAAAACTTATTTTTTGTGAGCAACAAATAGACATTCTTTTTAATATTTATTTGTTGATTACAAATAATTAACCATTCCAATGCAATGAATGTCTAAATGCCTCCTTTACTTCTTTGTTCCTTAGTGTGTAAATAAAGGGATTCAGGAAGGGAGTTAAAATTGTGTTCAAAATGTTCACCAATTTGGTCATTTCTAAATAAGTCGATTTAGAAGGCTTAACAAAGAGAAAAATAGTGGAACCATACCAAATAATAACAACAGCAAGATGGGAGGAACATGTAGAAAATGCTTTTTGCTGCCCTTTTGCTGAAGGAATACGAAGGATGGTAGAGATGATATAAATGTAGGAAAGTAGAGTTATCGTACAGGATCCCAATATAACAAAGATAGCTATAACAAAAGCTGAAATTTCAACATTATACGTACTGCTGCAGGCCAGAATTATCCAGGAATCAATATTGCAGTAGAAATGGTTAATCACATTGGGTCCACAGAAGGTTAACCTTGAGATCAGAAAAGCTGGTATGGAAATAACGATGAATCCACAGAGCCAAGAGCTAGCTGCTAGCATGCTGGAGAAATGGAAGTTCATGATAGTAGTGTATTGCAGTGGGTAACATATGGCCAAATATCGGTCATAAGCCATGACGGATAGCAGAAAGTATTCTGTGCAACCCAAGGCAAAAACAAAGTACATCTGCATAATGCACCCAATGAAAGATATAGTTCTATTCCATCCAAGAATAGTGACAAGTGTCTTTGGTACACAGGCTGTTGTATACCAAATTTCAAGAAAAGAAAGATTGCTAAGGAAGAAGTACATGGGAGTATGGAGACATTGATTTGCAGTTACAATCATGATAATGGCAACATTTCCTAAAACTGTTAGAGTGTACATGATAAGAAAGATTGTAAAAATGAATATTTTTAGATAATGAGATCCAGGGAAGCCAAAAAGAATGAATTCCATAACTTTTGTTTCGTTTTGGGCTCCTTCATTGGTATTTTCCATTTATTCTCTATTTGTCTTTGCTGAAATTGGGGAAAACATACTAATTGGATTCAGGCTTTTAATCTCGGAGACCTCTGTGATACCTTTCAGCTCTATGATTCTATGTTATATATTCTATACTTGAAACAGATCATTTTTCATTATGTTGGTAGGTTTTCCCTAAGTTTGATTTCACCTACATGAAATCACAATTATAAAATCCTTTAAAAATAATAAACTCTTTCTTGAATTTGAATACTGGGGCCACATTCAGCCTCCATCTATGATAGCTTCCTAAAGATACCATCCAAAATAAAACTGTTATCTAGGGCAAATTCTCCATTCTAAGATGGTTTTCCTAGTTATACTTTACCACAGTTTGATGTCCTCATTCAAGTTTTTAGTTTTCAGTCACTAAATATTCAAACTAATAGACAAAAAGTTGTTGCCTACAAACAGACAAATGTATGTATTTGTTATTGCTTGTTAGTGTGTTTGTGTGTATGTATGTGTGTGTGTGTGTGTGTATGTTGCTTTACAATTTAGCTTGTAAGGCACTTTGAAATATTTGTATCCACTACTTTGTAGAATTAATTGAGACAAATAATAAATTATGACATATAAAATATTTTGTTTTTAAATCTATATCTATAATGTAGCAGGAATTGGAAAAAAATGACATAATACATATTTTACTAATTTTAGCTTATTATTTTTATCCCTTTCCATCCAAACCAGGCTTTAAAATAATAAAAAGAAAATTCAAATTTTCTTTAAGTATCCCTTCTGGTATTGTCTAATACTATTATTAATTATTATTTGTATTAGAGTGGACCAAGTGTTAATATGTTTTGAAAAAGAAAGTATCTGTTGAACACGCAATTTTGGAATAACACATGTATATGAAATATGAAACTTATGTAGTTGAAATTTTCTAAACTTGTATTAAGTGACCAAAAAAACCAAGACTACTATCAAAGTATTGAAATGCACTTGCACTTCTCTTTGATAATTTTCAAATCTAATAATTTATCTAATTATTATTCATACTTCTTTCTGTATAAAAAGAAGTGGTGATGTTATAGAGATAGCAAGATAGAAATATATAAACAAACTTACACTTTTCCAATATAGCAAGTAGATTTTTTTTCATGATTCCTAGGTCAAAGCCATCTTTTTGTATATTGCAGTTTGTAACTAAAATCTAATTTGAATGAATAATATTTATGACATCATAATGCCAGGTTTTATTGAAATGCCATGTTCAAAGAATTCTACAAGGGTTTAAAATATTTTCATGTTTTCTTTTGTTATCATCGGAAAGAATCCCAAAAGTCAAATGTTTTCTTGCTCAACCTCCTCAATGGATTTATATTGCTATTTCCCCTGAAATGACTCCATAGAAGAAGTTTCACAGAAACCAAAGAAAGCATCATCAAATTAGATAAATCATATGGGACCTATTATTTTTCATTTAAAATTGGTGAGTCATTTAATTTTGTACTTGATCGTTATCAATATAAATTATTTTGACACACTTTGCCTTTGAGTTGTGTCTCTTGGGGCCATACGCCGTACAGTGGAAAGTCCACTTTAAATCTGTAGTATCCAGTATCATATATCAAGGCTATTCACACTACTGCCAATAAATAAATAAATAAATATTACCAAATGATACATTTTGTCAGTGAAATAGTTTTCTGATCTCTGAACAAATCTGTTAGCGACTTTGGAAGTGAGATTTGAAGTATACCATACTTCAAGCAGTAATAAAGGCTGATATTTGTCCCATGAAATCTGAAACTGAAACTGAAATAGAATAAGTGAATTTAAAAATCAATTATAAAATCCTTTAAAAATAATAAACTTTTTCTTGAATTTGAATACTGGGGCCACATTCAGCCTGCCTCTATGATAGCTTCCTAATGATATTCTGATGGTATTTTACCATCCAAAATAAAACTGTTATCTAGGGCAAATTCTCCATTTTAAGGTGATATTAGGTGTGATTATGAAAGACAAAGTACATTTTAAATTTCTTATTTATCATCTCTTCAAATTTATAGTTTTCTTCTGCAGTATCTCTTATTTCTATTATCTAGATTCTTTCATTTACTTCTATAAATTGGATTTTTCTAATGTCATCATCTTTACTTGTTCATTTTTCTCAAATCAGATCCAAAATGATTTTAGGCTAATATACCATAACAAGTAGTGATTTTAATCAAACTCTTGTTTGTAATGGTTGGTGCAGGGGCTCAGTGATTAAGTTGTAGGGTTTGTTGGTTGGAAAGTGGGCAGCCTGGCTTTAAACCCAAGCTCCATGTGACAGGATATCTCCTATCCTCACTCCAGCTTCTGCCAACCTAGAGGTTCAAAAGCATACAAATGCAAGTAGATAAATAGGTACCACTTCAATTGGAAGGTAATAGTGCTCCATGACATCATGATGGAGACATGACTGCAAAAATGTCTTTGGACAGTGCTGGCTCAATGGCCAGGAAATTGAGATAAGCACTACTCAATATAGTCAGCAATGACTAACAAGTAAAATCTGCAGAGACTCATTTACCTTTTAAAACCCTATTTATAATGGTTGCCCAAATTGTATAACCATTTTTCTAATTCATTCTCCTACAAAACTACATCAATGATAACTTGTAGCTAGCATAAATTTACAGGTCCTAAGATAAATATAAAGACATAAACAAAGAAATTCAAGTTTTGTCTTCTGCTTTAATTGATCCTTTTTTCAGTGAACATTTTTTGGTATTAAGATCAGGCCTGAAAATAATGATGAAACGTTTTGGGAAAAAGATGCAAGTCAAGAGGCTGGTGTTAGAGGCCAAGATAGAAAAAATCTCCACAATCACAATCCTCTTCCCTGTGATGCTCAGATAAACTGGAATAAAGGATATCCACAAAAGACCAGCATGCTAAAGTGATAAACTTGGCTTCATTGAAAGTGTCTGGTAATTTGTGGGCAAAGAAAGCTACAATAAAGCTGATGATAGCCAAAAAGGACAGATAGCCTAGAACATAATAGAACATGTTGATGGAGCCTTCGTTGCATTCTAGTGCCATTTGCCCAGTTGGTGAATCCAAGTTTAGATGTGGAAATGGAGGTGAGATTAACAACCTAGTATCACAAATAGCTACTTCAATGAAGGAGCAAAAAATGACAGTGACATTTGCCACTTTTTGCCCTATCCATTTTGCAATCCTGTTTCCTGGTTTTGTAGCCACGAAAGCCAGAATGACAATGATTGTTTTTGCCAACACACAAGAAACTCCAATGGAAAAAATTATACCAAAAGCTGTTATCTGAAGGAGGCAGGACACTTTAGTAGGTTTGCCAATAAAAAGCAAGGAACGAAGATAAGAAAGTAGTAAGGAGATAAAAAGGATCCAACTGAGATTCTGATTGTTAGCTCAGACAATGGGTGTCTTCCAGTTCTTTATAAAAACTATCATTACCAAAGCTGTGATAAAGGCCAATGATATAGCAAAAGAAACCAAACCAGCCCCAATAGGTTCATGGTAACAAAGGAAAGTTAAAAATCTTTGGGATACACTGATCTTGCTTGCTGTTTGGATATTGATCCTGGGGGTATGGAACACAATGAGCAGCATCTGAAAGGAAGAAAAAGCAGTATTACTGAGTCAGTAATTCATTGCCTTTTTAAAAAGTATTGATTAATTTGTGAATTGGCTATGAAAAGGGGGGAAAGAAATCACTTTGGTGATAAAACAAATCTGGTCATGTTGCCAACTTCAAAAGCCGATACAAAAATTTATGCCACCAGATAAAGAGTGAATGCACTTCACGATCACCGTCTCTACGGGACAGTTTAGGTCCGTTTGGACCGGCCAGGGGCGAAGATATTGGCTGCAATCTTAGAGCTCGATTGCAGACCGTATCGTCGCGACGCCAGCTCCTCCCCTCTCTCTTCGCTGATGATGTAAAGCTATTCAACACCACCGACAATACTTCTACCCTTCAAAAAGACCTCGACTATGTATCAGAATGGTCAAACAAATGGCAACTTCAAATCCCAACAAATAAATGCTCTGCCTTACATATTGGCAAAAATAATCAGAAAATAAAATACAATCTGAATAGTCAAGACCTTGTTGATGATCCTAACTTTGTCAAGGACTTTGGAGTACTCATCTCTAATGATCTAAGTGCTAGAGCCCACTGTAACTACATAGCCAAAAAGGCATTAAGAGTTGTCCTGCATAGCTTTTTCTCTGGTAATATTACACTACTAACTAGAGCATACAAAACATTTGCTAGACCAATACTTGAATACAGTTCATCAGTCTGGAACCCTCATTGCGTATCTGATATTAATACAGTTGAAAAAGTCCAGAAATATTTCACAAGAAGAGTTCTCTGTTCCTCTACTCGTTGCAGGATACCTTATGCCACCAGACTCGAAATTCTAGACCTAGAAAAACTAGAATTATACCACCTTTGGTCCGATCTAAGTATAGTATATAAAATCATACATTGCAATGTCCTACCTGTCAATGAATACTTCAGCTTCAACCATAATCACACAAGAGCAAACAATAGATACAAACCCAAGGTTAATCAAACCAAACTTGATTGCAGGAAATACGACTTCAGCAACAGAGTGGTCAATGTCTGGAATTTAACCTGGAAATAAGGAGAAACTTTCTGACAGTGAGAACAATCAACCTATGGAACAGCTTGCCCTCTGAAGTTGTGGGAGTGCCATCACTTGAGACTTTCAAGAAGAGATTGGACTGCCATTTGTCAGAAACGGTGTAGCATCTCCTGCTTCGGTTTGGGATTGGACTAGATGACCTACAAGGTCCCTTCCAACTCTGATGATCTGTTATCTGTTATCTGAATACTCAACTTGACTCTGTGGTTTCTTCCCCAAACCCCCAGAACTTTAACCTTAGACTGTCTACTATTGACCTCACCCCTTTCCTAAGAGGTCTGTAGGGGGTATGCATAAGTGCACCAACGGGCCTACCATCCCTGTCCTATTGTTTCTTTTATTTATTTTTTATTTTTCTTGTATGTATTCATGTATTCATAACTATGTTTTTACTTATACCTATTATCTGGTAAGCAATTGACAAAAATAAATAGATAGATAGATAGATAGATAGATAGATAGATAGATAGATAGATAGATAGATAGATAGATAGATAATAAATAAATAAGTAACTGGTGCACAACTCGCTGTTGTGTAAAAGCCATTCTGGCCAGATTGTCACCTGCTCCTTAAGCAGGTTCATGAGTCATCCTTATCATGCTGGTCTATGATTATAAAAAAGATTTTTTTGTTTGTCCATTTAGCAAAATACTTATAGCTTATATAGTTTATTCTATACTAAACCTGTATTATTAAAATGTAAACAAGATGAAAGTCAAAAAGCACATAATGTTAATAATTCTGGAAGAAACTGAAATATTTTAAGAATCATCTGCTTTAGAGAAATGGCATAAAAAGCATTTTTATTCCAATAAAAACTGATTAATATTTTAAAGTTTTGGATTATTGTCATTGCAAACTGAATATTAAATGGATACATTTTCTGGATAAATGTCAGAGCAAGACAATTTCATTAATATAATGGTCAATGTGGTTGATGTGCCAGAGTTTTAAGGATATGAATATAATATAGTTTTACCCACAAACTAACAGAAAGTCTAACAGCCGTGTGAAACTCATAGCAAGAGCAATAGTCCATTCAAGTAGATATACTGCAGAGGCTTACAGATCATCAAATAGCAGTCATATAACATGAACAACAGCAAGAAGCATTCAGTGGTTCCTACACCATAGAAAATGTATTGCTATACATGCGATTTATCAGTAAAACAGTTTTCTGATTTTTGAACAAATCCATAAAGAACTTTGGGGTGATGTTTGATGTATTCCATACTTCAAGAAATAATACATTGCCACCTTCCCCATCATATATTTCTTAAAACAGTGGAAAGAATAAAAATTGTAATTGCTGAACTGTTTTAGATCAATAAAGCCAAGGAACACTAACAGGTTTTATGAAGCTCCATTTCTGTCTCTAAATTTTATATTTGTTAGTTTAAATTTGGAGCAAATGGAAGATGATGATGTAAAAATAATGCCGTGTTATACTACTTTTTGTATATAAGGGGCAAAGTATTTAAATATAAAAAGGCAACTTTTGTTCCATGCAGTCTGAAAGTGAAAATGACACAGAATAAGAATTAAAAAGAAAAAAGAAAACAAAAATATTAGGTGACCTTTTGGGAAACATACCTTTTATATTACATGTTAATTATTGCTCTTATCTAGTTTCTTTTTGCCTTTCTATAATTTGGATTTTTTTAATGTCATATTTTATATTCGTTCATTTTATTCAAGTTAGATCCAAAGCAAGTTCATAGTAATGCACTCCTTTAAAAGATAGGCCTTTTTATCCAGGATTTATTTGTAAGAGTTGGACAAATTGTATAAGCATTTTTCTCATTCATTGTGCCTATCTTATTCCTGCAATGATTATAAGCTGCTAGCTAACAATAATTTACATACATTAGGATAAATATAAGAATATAATAAAAAAGAAGGAAAAAAACTCAAATTTCCATACTCATTTAATAGATCCTTTTTTCAGTGAACTTTTTTGGTGTTAAGATCAGGCCTGAAAATAATGATGTAGCATTTTGGGAAGAAGATGCAAGTCAAGAGGCCGGTATTGGAGGCCAAGATAGAAAAAATCTCCACAATCACAATCTTCTTCCCTGTGATGCTCAGATAAACTGGAATAAAGGAGATCCACACACTGCAAAAGACCAGCATGCTAAAAGTGATAAACTTGGCTTCATTAAAAGTGTCTGGTAATTTGCGGGCTAGGAAAGCTACAATAAAACTTATGATAGCCAAAAAGGACAGGTAGCCCAGAACATAATAGAACATGTTGATGGATCCTTCACTGCATTCTAGTTCCATTTGACCAGTTGGTGAATCCAGGTTGACATCTGGAAATGGAGATGAGATCAACAACCTAGCGGCACAAATTGCTATTTCAATGAGTGAGCAAAAAACAACAATGGTATTTGCCACTTTTTGTCCTAGCCATGCTGTAATCTTGTTTCCTGGTTTTGTAGCCATGAAAACCAGGATAACAATGATTGTTTTTGCCAATACACAAGAAACTGCAATGGAAAAAATTATGCCAAATGCTGTTACCTGAAGGAGGCAAGATATTTTAGTAGGTTTGCCAATAAAAATCAGGGAACAAAGATAAGAAAAAAATAAGGACATAAGAAGAACCCAACTGAGATTCCGATTGTTAGCTCGGACAATGGGTGTGTTCCAGTTCTTTATAAAAACTATCATTACCAAAGCTGTGATAAAGGCCAATGATATAGCAAAAGAAACCAAAGCAGCTCCAATAGGTTCATGATAAGAAAGGAAAGTTAAAATCTTTGGGATACACAGATCTTGCTTGCTGTTTGGATATTGATCCTGGGGACATGGAACACAATGAGCAGCATCTGAAAGGAAGAAAGAAAAATATTGCTGAGTCAGAAATGCCATTGGCTTTTCTAAAAATTACTGATTACATTCCTGAATTGGATATCAAAATAAAACCATCACAACAGATAATAAGAATTGAGGAAAAAAGGATTGAGCCAAAGCTTCTTCTTCTTGTGCCATATTCATCATAGGACATTGGTGATCATATTGGCAATCCTATTTTTATCAACAACCACACAAAAAGTGTTGTTGAGTTTAGTACAAACCAGCCCCTTAGATTTTGAAGCCATAATGTTCTTTTTCCGCCTGGACCATATTTGCATTCAATCTTTCCTTGGAGGATTAAGTGAAGTATGCTGTATTTTTCCAGGTGTTGCATCACATGTAGAAAATATTCTAACTTTTGCTTTTAAGGGATCAATAATTTAATTATCTTCCTTTAAAGATGATGAAGACTTATCCATACAAATCTGTATTCTAAGCCTTGATGCCAAAAAAAAGCACAAAGGAGCAATCAGATACACCAGATTCAACCACAATAAGAACTTTAGATGTGATTGTTATCTATGAAGTTAAAAATGACATTTTTATGAAAACCCATATTCAGTAGTCCTAATTCCTGAAATTGAGGTGCTTAACCACTGCTACTATCTTAATTATTATTACTGTCTGTGAGCAACAGGAAAATTGTTATTTCAGTTGCTGACTACACGCTCCCTGAAACTGCCAATTATTTCCATCAGCTTGAAGACATGATGAAAGATACATGGGTTAGTTGTATGTCTATCCAGTAAATTTGTTCTCTCTTTCTGTTTTAGATTGAAATAGTTGCATCTTCAGTTAAATTTAAACTATAAAAATCTTGCTAAAAATTGCATAGACTTCTGCAACTGGCTCAAAGAGACACGAAGAGAGAAATGGTGGTAATGGGGTGGAGGAACATCATCAACAACAGATTTACAACAATAATTAAAGAATTTAAAAAAAAACAAATAATATCTCTCAAAAACTAATTGAGAGTGTACATATTTATAAATATTTTTGTCATTTTAAAGAGGCTACAGATCCCAATAAGTCATAAATCTATACAGAAATGACCCCTCTTTTCTGTTCATCACTTTAGGTTTATTACACTTACCTACCTTGATTTAGGTGATAAACTATATATTTTCACTTCATATATTGTAATATTTTAGATTTATACTTGCACAGCTAATTGATGCATCTCTATACATGTAGTCCTTGAGTTACAATTCTTCATTAATGACTGTTCAAAGTTACAACAGTATTGAAAAAAGTGACTTATGACCATTGTTTTACACTTATGACCATTGTTTTACACTTATGACTGTTGCAGACTGTTGCATGATCATGTGATCAAAATTCAGGTGCATGGCAATTGACTCATATTTATGACAATTGCAGTGTCCTGGGATAATGAGATCACCCTTTGTGACCTTACAAGCAAAGTCAATACAGAAGCCAGATTCACTTAACAACCATATTACTAACTTAACAACTACAGTGATTCACTTAACAATTGCGGCAAGAAATGTTGTAAAATGGCACAAAATTCACTTAACATAGCAACAGAAATTTTGGACTCAATTGTAATCATAAGTGAAGGATTACTAGAGTAATGTATATTACATAGAGACTCATTGTTATACAGGTAGTCCTGTATAAAGGGTCATTTAGCGACCCTTCAAAGTTAGAACAACACTGAAAAAAGTGACTTCTGACCATTTTTCACACAATCATTGCAGCATCCCCATAGTCACATAATCAAAATTTGGATGCTTGGCAAGTGGTATATATTTATGACAGTTGTCCCAGGTTGGTGACTTTCTGACAAATAAAATCAATAGGAAATCCAGATTCATTTAACACCCATATTACTAACATAACAACTGCATGATTCACTTAACTACTGTGGCAAGAAAGGTAATAAAATGGAGCAAAATTCACTTAACAACTGTCTTGCTTAGCAATAGAAATTTTGGGCTTAATTGTGGTCATAAAATAAGGATTATCTATACTGGAATAGTGTCACATTCATTTGATTTAACTTTTGCACTGTAGCATTTCAAATTTTGCTGACCATTGATCAAATAAATTTCATTTCCTATATCACAACAGGTTTAATTGTATCAGAGAGGGAATTGTACCAAATATTTCAAAATATTTGTATGCAGAAATCTTTATTAAACAATACAACAGGATATAATGTATCCTCTGCTGTGCTTCATAACACATAATGTTTTAAAACAGCAGGTATAAATGACTTTTTATAATCTCTATCTTTTTTTTCTTTTTCTTCATGATAGTCCTCAAGTTGTATTTAAAACACTTTGAGATATAGGTTTGTTACTATTCAATTTGAATACAATGAAATATATGCAGCTTTGATATATTATTCAGAGAAGTGTACATTTTATGTAAGATAAGTAATAATAGTACCAAATATATTCTTGATTGATTATTTTATTTTTATTAATTAGACAAGCCATGTACAATTATTGGGAGGAAACTAAAACAAAATTGTTTTTTTTTTTTTTTCAGAATGGTTACACAACAATAGCACTTTAAATATTGTAAGTACATTTCTTTAACTAGCTTTCATGGATCATTATTTATTTATTCAATTTCTATGGCATCCCTTTTCAGGCAATAACTCTGATGGCTTGCAATTAAAAAAGTATATATTACAGTTAAAAATATTTTAAAAATATTTTCAAACAATAAAAACAGTAAAGCAAATAAAAACACTAAAACATTCAAATTAACTATTCATAGGAGCAATATAGGAGCAAGTTGGAAGAAATAGGACCCTTGACACATTCGGTGTTCAAGGCTCAGAAACATAGCCAAGCTTTTAGTGCTGTCATGAAGGCTTTGAATTCTGAGAGGACTATTCCTTGGAAGAGGAGAGCAATGTGCATGTTTCTGGTTGAAGTCATTCTGATCTCTGAACAGAGAATGTTCCATAGAGCAGGGAGCCACTATGGAAAAAAGGTATCTTCTGATTCCATTAGTTGACATTCTTTTGCTGATGGGATCTGAAACATTCCTATTCTACTCAATTTGGCTGGCCCAATCTGGTTGGACAGGTGGAAACTCTTGAAAAAAATGAGATCCCGAGATAGCCTGGTCATGTAGGGCTTTAAAGGAAACCACCAGCAGCTTGAATTGCACCCAGAAACACAGAGGTAACCAATGCAGTTCATGCTGGAGTGATGTTTATGTGTAATGGATGTCTGGTAACATTTAATATCCATGTACTGCATTCTGCACCAGTTAGAGTTTCCAAAAAGTCTTCAAGAGGAAACCCATCTAGAATATGTTACAGTAGTCTAACTTGAAGGTTAGAAGGACATGAGTTATTGTGAGCAAGGCCTCCTGGACCAGATATAGGCATAACTGGCACGCCAGCCAGAGATGTGTAAAAACCCTCCTATCCCAGGATGTACCTGAGATTGCACACTGGATCTGTCTTGGACATTTCAATTCCATCCAGATCCAGAAATTGAAGAACTTTGTCTCCAGGGGTTCCAAATACCCACAGCTACTCTGTCTTGTTAGGGATGAGTTGGAGTTGTCTTGGGCTTTAGCTAAAACAATGCATTTCATTTCAATAACTATAAGCTACCAAGAGCTACCTTATGGTAACATGTTGCAGCCAATAACTTTTATAAATAAATGCATAAAATTAATTGATGAACATTAATAAGTCAGGCTTGCTAATTAAGATTTTCTGTAGAAAAAAATAATATTCTTCTCATCTCAGAATATCTTGCCTTTCATAAGTAAGATCTTATCCTAGAAAGAAATATGTGTGCATAAGAACAGATCTGTCTCTAGAGAGAAGAAAGAATTAATTTCTTGCTCAGATATTACATACTGTACATGTTCAAACATAGGTACCATTTACTGTCACTTACCTGTCTGTTTAGAAATCATGTCTTTTGAACATGGAATACAATCATAACAACATACTGGTTTTCCTTCCTGCAATATCTTGCTTTGTCCAACATGGCAACTTTCAACACACAGTGAAGGGGGAGGTACCTAGTTTTATAAAATGTGTTGTAAATATTATTATACCATTCAGTTACGTTGATGTTGATGATGATGATGCTTGTTATTCCTAGTAATAATCCACGTTGAATTTCATCCAATATTTTATTGCATACGGAACTCAAAATCAATGTTCCTACTTGCATTGTACAGAACACCTCATACCTTGTTCTGTAATACTATAATTGAATATAGGATGCAAAAACAAAACAAAACCTCAGCTCAAAGAGCACCAAGAAGCCCATCAGCTACAAATATTCTCCTTTATCCATTTCACCACTCTATAGTGATCAGAGAACACCAAACAGTTGGTGGTTAACAACACAACAGAACCCATTCATCACTGATACTTAAACTATGTTGTTTTTTTACCTGCTTTAATCTTGCATTCCACTGAATAACATTTTCAGATATTGTGAATTCTTGCCTTGGTGAAAGTTTGCCCACTTTTATTTTAGAATATGTTTGATTGGTGAAAGTGACCCAGTTGATGAGGTCCAAACCAGCAAAGAATTCCCCAGAGACAAATGAGATTTCATGACCAGCACTATTGTTAAACTTGATATTTTTCAGGAAACTTTGAAGCTAGAATGGAAGAAAAATAAATGAATAGAATATACTATTCTAACATGATATAACTAGGCTTTATTTTCTGCTTACTATAATGTGGCAAATTAACACATGTCAGAATTAACTGTTGATTTCCATTGTTAGAATAAGAATATTCTACAATATTTAAGAATAGAATAAGTTTATCTTATTTTAGGAAGGTGTAATTTTATTCCATTTATGAATTGAATAAAGCCTTTGACTGCACCTGCTCATTTTGTGTGATGGTGGATGGTTACTGTTGAAAGAAAGAATGCATGGAGTGTTGGTGGCCTTACAATAACTTTGGTTTCTAAACTTCCATCTTCCTACCTGTTGACAAGCATATGTAAAAGTAGTAATTGTCTGTTTCTTTCTCCATTGCGAATTGTATATTTGGGAAGTTGGAGTTCAATAGCATATGAAAGTCTCCCCCAAGTTTTATTAGATTTTTATTTTTAAATAAACATCAATATCACTACATAAACAGTGTGGGCCCTGGGTATAATTCATGCCATTCAAGTACCAGTCTTCCTGTGTATACTTATTTCTACCTCTATTCAAACACACAAACACACACACGCATGCACATGTTCTTCTATCATCAGGCCTTGTAGTGGGGCTTTTTAGTGGGTATAAAATATTTTCTCTCTTATATCTACATTTTTAATCAGTTCTTTAGAGATGTTGTAGGTTGGGATCCCTGTAATTATACAATAGAATGGAGATGTATACCTGGCTTATGAATTTATATACAAAAATGACTATCCATAAGTTCAAAAACAATTATACAGTTTCAACAGTATGACAATCTATATGCATGTGAATCTATGACACTTTTGCCCACCCTGTCCCTGAAATACTTGAGAAAACATACAGCTTTATTAGTATTTATGCCTGATTTTTTTCTCTCCCTCTCAAACGCAAATAACAAATTGTAATATTTTTTTTCAGTTCATAGAAATAAAAAAATGAATACTCACATATATACACATTGCATTATTTACCTGCCATGGTTGAATACTCATATGCTTGCCTTGAAATTTTCTGTAAAAGGTACTTTGTTGCAATAGGTATGCTGTATGTAAAGCATGCGCTACAGCATAAACAGTGTTGTAGACAGTGTAGCTCTCACTAGACATATCCATATCAAATAAATATGCAGGGAGTCGCTCCAGTTTCTTTTCTATTCCACATATTTCACACACATGGAATGCAGCTTCCCAGAAAGTGCAGAAGAAGTGGTGAAGTGCTTCATTTAGATTCATATTCTCAAGAAAATCCTTAAATCCTGGCACTGGACTTGTTTGAACTGAGAAAGAAAAGGAACCATGGAAAATGTTTCTGCCATGCAATTCTTTTTCAGGTGTTACACTGAAATACCATTGGACTGGCATGATCCAAATTTTTCCTAAATGTTCTTTGAACATTATTTCAATGTCTTCTAAGTAGTATATTAAAATATCAATTAATTCAGAGCCTATGCTGAGAATAATTATACTGGCATCTGTTAAGTAAAGTGTTTTCATTGATTTTACAGTATTTTCAATATATGAGTAAGTGTGAGCAAGATATTTGTTTGTTGTTTGTCTTTTCAGAAAGGCAATACATATGTTGTTTTGCGCCAGTATTGGTGTCAGATTCTGTACAAAATTTTCTCCAACATCATCATCAGAAACAATGAGACTAATCCATTTCCAGTGGAAGTTCAAGAGTAAATGAATTATCCCTCTATATAGAATAGATTCTCTGGGCACCATCCAATGTAGAAATGGGAAATCAGTTTTACTGCTTGATTCAGGCTGATATTCACCATAAGTAAGCTATTGGAGGAGAAAAAAAATCTATTTTGAAATGGGAGAAATGTTTTCAAATAATATGCTTTTTCTGAATATATACAGTACAGCAGTACCAATTTCCAGAATATAACACCATGCATATCTTATTTATAATGCAATACAATGCTATGCTATGCTATGTTGTACTATTATATTATATTGTAGTACACTAAACTAACTGTATTTATTGTTGTCAAATAAATACAACAGCAAACTATTTTTTTAGGTTTTTTTCTTTGTAAAAAAAATGTTATTGTGCTCAATAAAGATTATATAGTAATTGCTATAGTAAAATAAATGCAAACTAAAAAAGAAGTAAAAATAGAACATGTACAATTACATTTTATAAAAATAAATGCCAGCATTCATTAAATATATTTTTGACTTATTCTTAAAAAAATGTGTAAGATTGAAGATTCCATTATTTTAAGCATTATAACCAAAAAACATACAAAAATATCTGAAGCTAAACCCATCAAAGTAGGCATTGGCTAAACCTCTATAGAGAGCACATTCTGCATTGTGCTTTCACTAGTGAGATTTCAAATTTTTTGATCCATCAGTATGAAAAAAATCCACCAAGAGTACACTTTTGATGAATTGGTTAAAAAATCTCTTAGCCACCAAATAGTGCTTTCATTTTCTTGTTTTAACAGATGAAGAGTAGATACATAAAACTTTCCCCATACAAAATACAATCAAATGAAAGGAAATGCTATAATTATATTGTGTCTGGTTTGTCTACATTGATAAGTGAAAACTAGTATAATAATATTACAAATAACTCTGTATCAAGATAATTTAGAATCAAATATAGTTGAATAGAATATAGTTATCTAAGAGAGTCTTGTCATAAAGGAGAACAAATGTCAAGAATCCAAGAAGTTATTGCAGACATATACACACCTGTGAAATCTTGTAGATATTTAATATGGTGGCTATCTGGATGCTGTTTTCAACAATGAAGCCTCCAGTAACAGATAACACAAGTTTTCTATCACATTTGTAATTGGGTGTTTTCCTTTTTGTTTGGAACAATAGGTCCAGAATAGTCTCATATGTAGTCTTTGAACTAAAGAGATTGTCATATATATGAAAACCCAACGTGATATTGGACAAGAGTTCTGAATTCTTATTGATTTCTTCAATTGCAAAAATCAGGGCAAGGACATGTTGATAATATTTCATCTTCATGCTGCAGAAACATCATCACAGAATTAGAAACTGGTATCAGAAAAAAAATATCATTGTTTCTAACTGACAGGAAAAAAAGTTGCATTTATCTCAAGGAAAGAGACAAGTTCACATGGAGAGACAAAGTTGATGGGCTGCTTCACAGTGGCCATATTTTAAGTTAAAAAAATTAAAATTAAAAAGGGAAGGTTCTTTTAAACAGAAATTGAAAAACAACAGTTCTGGAGCAGCATAACATTATACACTGGCACCATAAAATATTGAAAACGAGTTATCCATAGATGTATCATTAATAAAGCTATTATATCTCAGATTTTAAAACCAGTTGGGTACTTGCAGCATAATCTTAATTTAAGTGCCCTTACAAATATGTATGTATGTATGTATGTATGTATGTACTGGTATGTATGTCATGGCAATTTTGATCATACATAGTCAATGTATTATCATCATCAGGTTGTTACAACTGGTGGGACCTAGAAAAAGGATTTTCTCTATGGTGGCTCTTTCTCTTTGGAACATCATCCCTGTGGAAATTAGATTGATACACCCTCCCCATTTTAACACTCTTTCTTTTTTCTTTTTTTTAATAATTCCAAAATTTTATTTCAAATTGATCTGAACATAGTCCATTTGTGACTTTTTAAAATCCAAGTTTTTAAACAAAACTTTATTAAACATTAAAAAGATAAATATAAAATACAAAGTGCAAAACATTTCATTAAAAACAAAAAACACTGTACACATTACAAATTGCTTAGATGGTGCTTATATATCAAACATTATTCTAATACTTATTTCATGTTTCTGGTTATTACTCATACTTTAACCTCTTTATACTGTGCCTTCCTTATTTATTAACTCTCTGGTTTTTATTGTTTACCCATTTTTATCAGTTTTCCCAAACTGTATAATACAGTACTTTGAGTCTTCCTTTTCTTTTAATTTTAGAGTAAGTTTGTCCATTTCAGTGCAATTGTGAATGTTTTGGATTATTAAGCTCTTCGTTGGCATAAGATCTCCTTTCGAGCACTGTGCGAGCACTAGCTTTGCTGCAGCGATTATATGCAAAATTAAATATTTTATCTCTTTTGCATAATCACCTTTTATTATCCCCAATAGGAAGATTTTTGCTTTAAATTCTAATTGAAAGGTTGTAATTTCTTTTATCCATGTTCATATTTTTATCCAATATTTCTTAGTTTTCGGAGAAAACCACCATACGTGGAAGAAGGTGGTTTTGTTTGTTTGCATTTCCAGCAAAGTGGGCTTAAGTTGGGGTACATATTGGCTAATCTCGAAGGAGCAAGATAGCACCGATAAAACATTTTATATTGATTCTCTTTATATATCATTAATTTCGTTATTTTGTAAAAAAAAAAAAAATCCATTTTTTTTCCAGTCCTCCAAATTAATGTTATGTCCTACATTTCTTGCCCATGCTATTATTGGGTCCTTCACCAATTCCTCTTCCATTTCAAACTCTAATAGGTAATTATACATTTTTGAAATTACTTTCTCGTCTGTGCCCTCTAGGAGTTTATCTAATTGACTTGGCTTTATCTCTATTCCATATTCCTTCACATCTTTTTTATACCTTGTTTTTAGCTGGAGGTAAGGCCACCAATCTATGTTCAGCCCTTGGTCCCTAAGTTCTTGATTTGTTTTTAATATTCCTTGGGAATCTAAAACCTCATAATATTTAGCTATTTTTCCAATTTCTAGCATATTGGGGTGGATCAATGCCTCCATGACAGATACTCATCCTGGAATTTTTATATAAAAATTGTTTTTTTAAATGTCTTGCCATATTCACATTAATGAGTCTCAAATTACATATCCGTGGAAATAAGCCTGAGTCTTATTTCCTGGGCTCCACATGAAGGCATGTAAATTGTGCCCTTCTAGAGTTAAGTTAACACTCTTTCTAAAGGCCATGGGTCTTGGCCAATGGGTCTGGGGAATCTAGAGTGGGATATAACCCATCAAATGGCTTATCTAATTCATTGTTGTTCATTGTTATTGCTTGTATATTGGCCTTTTAGTTTTATAAGCTATCCAAAATCATTGAGGGTGATTGGATGGCAATATAAATTTTCTTAAATAAAAATAAATAAATAAGTTTTAATTTATTATAATAGTTTTAATGCAAAAAATAATTCAAGAGAAAACTTACTTTAAAATGCCATATATCCTGTTTGGAATTTTAGTAAAATTGTGGAAATAAACTACAGGATAGACTAGGGAAAATATACCCCCGATTATCATTTTTCCTGGTCTATACAAGTTGTCCTTGATACTTGTAGAAAGACTACATTTTTTTCTTTCTTCTTCACTTACAGGATGAGGGAGCAGATGTAGCAGTAGCAGTAGCAAACACTGGGAGTTACCATGCTTAAACATACCACAGTTACAGAACCTCATATTTAGTCACGTAAAATGCTGTAATCTTCTTCACAGACCTCTGAATTAATCTGAAAGCTCTATTGTGCATAACTCTCAATGTCAATTAATAGCTTCACCACAAGGGGAACAGAATCTATCTCTTAATATTTTTAGGAAGAATTGTTTTTCTCTTGGAAATAAATAAATAACAGTGATTTAATTAATTATAGAGTAGATAAAAACCTCTCAGATGGCAAAAATGTTATATATGGGTTCTTAGGGGAAAAATGGGAAAAAAACCTTACATCTGAAGTTCATTACCCATAACCTTCTCAGTGGAATACTCCCTGAAAAGCTGATTCAAATAAATGATTTTCAAACAAGTTTTTTTAATTAACTCACCATTATTTTTCCTTTTTTAATAAATAACTCAAAGTGCAAACTCAGATAATACTCCTTCCTCTTCTATTTTCTCCTCCACAAACAGTGGATTTGGGCTGAGAGAGTGTGACTTGTGGGCCATCTGCATTTTGTTTAAAATAATAAAGCACATAGTTGCTATGACTATTCAGAGTTTACTCAAAGTTCAGAGTTCACTCAGTGTCAGAATGATAATGACATGTAAAACATGCATACCAAAACATAGTCTCTGACATACAATTGCCTGGACTTTGCCTTTTAATGTCAAAGCCCGCTCCTCGCTACCACTTGTAAGTCTGATGGAGCTGCTGCTCAGGAGCTGCCAAGGCAAAGAAACCATCTTTCAGCTGGGCAAGCAGCTGTTTCTGGAGGCATAGCCAAGGGCTGGCAGATACCTATAAGCACTGGAAGGCGAATGCTTCCACCACAGACTTTTCCACAGATTTTCTACAAAGGACTTTTTGCAGACTCATTGTGTGCCAAGACCTTGGCCTAAATAAACCCTTTTGTTTAGTTTTAGAGCAAGTAATCTTCATATCTCAAAGGTCCGGTGCTTGGACCTTTGAGATTTCATTGATTAATTAATTGAAACCCTATGCTTTTTAAAATACAACAAAAAATGTGAGGGGTCCAAAACTTTTATTCCAATTCCATAGAAGACTCAGGTATACATTTCACATTAATTCAGAATCTTCTTTTCTCTCTTTAACTCACAATTGTACCTTAAGTAAGCAATAGGTTATGCAGCATCTGTATATCCCAAAGGTGCTTTTTCAAGAGGCAACTGGACTTTCTATTTTTTTCTTTGAAAATGTTTCGCTTCTCATTCAAGAATCTTCTTCAGCTCTCTGTATACTTATCCAGAGCACCAGTCTTCAATTCCTTAAACAGACACACATTTTTTTTCCTGAGGAAAAGCAATAGCTGCTACAGATTTCTATGATTAAGCAGTTGGAAAATGAGCACCCATCAGTTACTTATGAGCATCATTTTGTGTTCAGAGGTGAACTGCTACATAGATTAACTAAGTCACAAAGTGGGTAAAATGAAATCAACAAGAAAAGCATATAGTTCAAATTTAGTTCACATGTCATTAAATAATTACATTTAATTCTTAATGTTTTCCTTGCTATATAAATTTAGAAATATTCTTTTGCCATTATTTAAATATTTAATACCAATGGAATCTAGAATAAAAATTAAATCTTTGACAAAATATTCATCTCAATTATAGAAATTTTATACAATAAAGATAATTGCAATTTATACCACCTTAGTAAGTCTTTTAAAACATCATTCTAAAAAGCTAGAAAGTTATTTTGAAACAGCTTAAAGTTTGCATTTCTCAATGTCATCATGATATTTTTTTTTCCAAAATTCAATTTTCTTCAAAATTGACTTTTTTGTCAAGATTTCATAATGTTCAGTAGTCATTTTAATATTGTGGTGATCAAAACTGAATGCAATATTCCATTATAAAGTCATATTAACACTTTACGTGATCTTGATTTTATCCCTCTATTAATGCAGGCTAAGGAGTATATTGGGTTTTTTGGCAAATGCAGTATACTTGTTGAGGTAATTCCCCATTAGGAGAATGAGTGCACACAGGGAGACATAATGAGAGTGATGTTGAATAACACACGACCAGTACACAGATACACTGAATAGTAAAATGTAGGTTTTTACTTCCAGTAAATAGTTAAGCAAAGTCCAACAAACAGTCCAAGTCATACATGGTTAATGCAGTCAGTTTTCAGTCCAGGGACAATCCAAATAACAAAGTCCAGTATCATAAACAGTTCAGTAAATAGACTCACAGCAATCCAAGAAGAATGACGATCAGCAACAGTCAATAGGGAAAAATGCAGGAACCAAAAACAGCGAACATCAGAACATCAACCAACTAGCAACTAACAACAGAACAACCCAGGTTTCTGGCTCCATCTTATGGCCATTTGAGGAACCACACCCAATTACAATTTTAGCATTCCCTTAAAGAGATAGTATTAAATGTCTATCCTGGTTTATACATTTCTAACCCAGCTGTTAGGTGACTATCAATTCCTAACATTCTCCCATTTGGGTAGGACAATATATAACACCTTACAGTTTAAGTCCATAATCTTCACAGCTATCCTTATGCTTTACAGAGCCTTGAGCGTTTGTAAATGATCTGCAATGTTATTCTCTGACATGCTGTATGCCAGTTTAATCATTTTACTTTGCACAAATTTTCTCACATTTAAATATCTTAAATCTGTGTGTTTTGATCTTGTTTTTACAGCAAGATTGGAAGCCATCTGTATTGCTGATTGGTTGTCTTCATAAAAAACAATAGAATCTGTTACATCAATTCCCATATCAATCAATAGTTGCTTATAATAAATTAAATCTGTACATAATAAAGACAAACATGAGAATTCATCCTCCATTGTTGATAAACTTAGATGTTTCTGTTGAATAGACTTCTATCCAATCAACACCTTTCCTAATAATACTACAGTACCTGACATTGATTTACGTGTATTTACATCTGTAGCAAAACTTGCATCAGCATATGCAGTTAAACTTAGTTCATCCTTAGGCTCCAAATATAATGCAAAATGCACCGTTTGTTTCAGATATCTTAACACACACTTAGCAGCTTGCCAGTGCCTTTCAGTTGGCTCAGTATTAAACCTCACTAATTGGTTAACATTGTATGCTATATCTGGCCTTGACCAATTACTGAGATAAGATAAGCTACCAATCAATGACTGATAAATGTTCTTTTCAAAAACAGGACTTTGAACATCACTGGGGCTAAACTCCTGGGTCATCGGTGTTTCAGCCGGGTTTATAAAGTTCCATTTTAAAATTCTTTAGTAATTGGTTAATTTTATCTGCCTGTGAGATTTTGTATCCTCCCCTGGTTTTATCTATTTTTAAACCAAGATATTGTTTCTCCTAACTGTTTTATTTGAAATTTCTTTTCTAACAGTGAAATAATCTCAGTAGCTTCTTGCTCAGTTTTGGTGATTAATGCTATGTCATCAGTGAACAATAGCAACAATGAAATTACACCATCACTTTCCCTTTTGAACAAACATGGATCAGCCATGCCAGCTACAAAACCTATCTTAGTTAATTCCTTAACTATATACTGGTTCCACTCATATCCTGATTGCTTTAAGCCGTAAAGACTCTTTTTCAATCTCCAGCAATCAGTTATATTATCATTTTTGATACCTAAAGGTTTCTTTAAATATATAGTGTGTTGCAACAGTGCATGCAGATATGCCGTTTCTACATCTAAATGATTTATAATGTATTTCTCTTTAGCTGCCCACACTAATGCTGCTCATAATGTAGTAGCCTTCAAACTAGGCGCAAACACCTCATCATAGTCATTTGCTGTCTGACTGAACCCTTGTGCTACTAATCTGGTTTTATGGGTAACAGTCCCATCCACATCTGTCTTAAGTTTATAAATCCATTTACACCCTATGGCATGTTTACCTGGTGATAACCTGACATTTTCGTAACTCCAACCTTTCTAAGGATTTTAGTTCCTTATCCATTGCTTCTTGCCAAGCAGCCTGATCCTTAACAGGATACAGTTTCAGTTCATTATAGTTACCAGGAACTATATTCACTTGGCATACAACACTAGCCTGATATCTATCAGGTGGTCGTGTTACTCAGGTTGAACGTCTCGGTAATACAGGGCTTACTGGTGGACTCTCCTATTCCACCTGCTCCTGTTCTTCTACCTCCTCCTATTCCTGTTCTTCCTCTTTAATGGCTATTGATGTTTTAACTATTTTATCATTAGGGACTACTTGGGTGTCAATAATAACATCATTGTTGGATTCCTGTTCCAGTTTATGCTACCCAACGTGCTCTAGAAATTTAGCACTAGCCCTACAGTAAATATTAGCTGTGCCTTGATCCCAAAATATATACATTCTATGGTTGGCCTCGTAACCTACGAAAAATAATTTCCTAGCTCTATGTTGCCCTTTCAGTCTTACTTGTGTAGGAATATGCACCCATGCTGGAGCTCCAAATGTGTGTAGATAACTTAAATGTGGTTTTCTGCCATGCCAATGAGTGAATGACAATTCACCAGTTGTTGTATTTACCACATTGTTTAACACATGGTTACTACACATTATGGCCTCACCACACAGTGTTTCAGGCAAACCTGAATCAGATAACATAATGCGAGCCATGACTTGTAATGTTTACCCTCTTCATTCTATAAACGAGTCATGTTGTGGCCTGTAAGGTACAGAACGTTTATGCTCGACACCAGCCAATTTTAACATCGTTTGGAATCTATTATTAATAAACTCAGTCCCATTATCAGTAACTAAAGTCATTACTCTATGTTTCATTTTTCTCTCTGCAAACCTTAGCCAATTAAAGAAATTTTGGAATGTTTCTGTTTTGTTTTTCATTAAATAGCAGAAACCATACTGTGAGTAATGGTCCATTATACTCAAAACATAGCAGGCACCTCCCAAACTGGGTTTCTTAGGACCAATTATGTCAGCAAACACAACCTTTAGAGGTTCTTTGGTTTTAAACCCATTCAGTCTGTTTGCAAGTGTAACCTTTTTCCTGGTTACAGGCATTACAGTTTAAATACTTGCTACAGGGTTTTAATTTTACTCCCTCTGACAATTCAACAGTTTGTTTGAGCATTTTGAAATTAATGTGCACCAGACGTCTATGTAGTAAATGTATACATTCGTCATGTGGCTTAACATTGTTATAAACTGAGTTAGCCATCTGCAACTGGTCATCATGTATCACATATAAATCATTCTCTAAAGTAGCAGTAACACTTTTACCCTCTTTCTCTATTATACAGTTATCTTCCCTAAAGGTTACTACATAACCAATATTAACTAAAGCCCTTACTGATAACAAATTAAATTTCAGTTTAGGTAAATATAACATAGAGAAATGCTCATTTACACATGAACAATATGTAAATATAGCTGCAGCACTGTAGTTATTGCTTTGCTTTCACAAGAATCCTGACCTGATACTGCAAACTGCTGAATAATTTAATGGACTTTGTGAATAATCTTTGAGAATAGTTGTTAATGGAGTTACATATTATTTAATTGAAAATTTCAACTGTTTCTATTTTTGTAGTTAATAAAACTCCAAATTTGACTGTTGTTTTATCCCATTTTTAACTTTCTTACACCAAGCTGCAGGCAAGCTTTTTGCTTTAAATCCTCCTTATTCTCAGATCTTGAGCCGAATTTCTGAAAGAAAAGGAAACAAAGCTCTACAGTAACCAAGAAATGAGTGTTTATTCATCCATATACTGCTCTGGATTCAGGTAACACCAAGCATCAAAATGATATTAAAGTCAGCTCTGGTGCACCTCGCAGCCAGAACTGTATTTCTACACCAGCTAATAACGTAATGAGTTTATCCACCATCCAGTGAATGCTACCGCTTAATTTCTGGTCACTATGTAACCCCCAGATACCGTGCATTTGTCCGTTAATCATCCACCCTCCTTTACCATCACGTTATACTCTCCATATCCCACCATCACCCGTGTGCCTGCCTAGTGAATATCCACCCCTGAAGTCATTATTTTAATGGTCAGCATGTCCATCGCTCTGCCGATAGCTGCCCACAACTTGTGATAGTTCAGCGTCTGACATCATTAGGTCTCATCATCAATCTTCATCGGCAATGCAAACCCTGTGTCAGTTGGCTGGCAGGTACTTCCTAATGCGGTAGCACATGTGAACACAGTAGAACGCTCGGTGTCATGGCTCCAGCACGATGTGGGGACATGATGGGTGGCCCCCTCTACCAGGAATCTGCCTGCAATATAGGAAGAGCATTATTATTAGTGACATCTCTTATAGTTAACCTAATTACAATGTGGGCCCAGGTTTGTTGGGGTATGTATTATGGAAACGACGCACTAAACGATCTGCACATACATCCAATGCCTTCACCCAGGATGCCTCTGACAGTGGATATCCTTTCCAGTGTACTAAATATTGGATATTATTCCTTCTTTTGCAGGAGTCGAGAATTCTATCTATTTCAATCTGATCCGTATTTGGTTGGTGATTTTTTTCTACTTCAAGCACTTCGTTTTGGAAGTCAGTAGGTTTCAATAAACTAATATGAAACACCGGTGTATACAACCCAACAATGATGGTAACTTTAACTCAACCATGACAGGATTAATGATTCTTGTTATTGAGAAGGGGCCCAGGTATTTGGGGCCCAATTTTCTACTGTTTAATTTCAACTTAATATATTTTGTTGAAAGATATACTCTATCCAACCTGAAAAGGTTTTTGATCCTGCCGCTTCTTGTCTGCATATGTTTTATAATCCATTGCTGTTTTATCCAGAGCTTTTCTAACATTAACCAACTAGCCTGTACCTGTTGTGCCCAATGTGGGACACTGATTGGGTCATTGGGGTGGCATGTAAAATCCGATAATGGATTAAATTCTAAGCCATTCACTACATAGAATGGACTGTATCCTGTACTACTGTGTACCGCATTATTATATGCAACTTCTGCAAATGGTAATAACTCCGCCCATTCTTGTTGTTGATAGGACACATATGATCTTAAGTATCTCTCCATCATAGCATTTGCTTTTTCTGCTGCGCCATTCATGCTTGGATGATAGGCTGAACTTAATCCCTGGGATGACCCTAACAAGTGGAGGAATGCCCTCCAGAATTGTGCAGTGAATTGTACTTCTCTATCAGAAATTACTTGTCGAGGGGTCCCATGTAAACATGTTTTATAAACATATTGGCTAGAGTTTTAGCTGATGGCAAACCCTTACAAGGTACAAAATGTGCCTGTTTTGAGAATAAGTCGATGATAGTCCATATAACTGTATAACCATTACTGTTTGGTAACTCCACAATGAAATCCATGGCAATATCCTGCCATGGATGTTGTGGTTTGGACACTGCTTGTAACAATCCTAATGGCTTACCCAGTCTTGGTTTTGAAGCCGTGCAGACATGACATTTTTTTACATACTGTTCTATGCCAGATCTCATTTTTTGCCAACAGAATCGACGTTGAGCTAAATGCAAGGTTTTTAGAAACCCGAAACGTCCGGCTGTTTGTCATCATGACACTTTTCCAAAATATAATTTTCCACATTTCTTCAGTATGTAAATCCTGTTTCCTTTCCATGCCAAATTATCTCTGTAGGAAACCGAGTCAGCATTACTACTAATCCATTTATCTGTTCGAGTGGCCTCTCATAACATATCCTGCTTCACATCCTTTAACTTGTCCCATATTTCTGGGTATGGTATCTGAGATCAGAGGCTGAACAATCACATCTCAGATCTCGTTGTATTGAGGTAAGCGAGACAGGGCATCCACCATGAAATCCCCCGGTATGTGGCACAGATGAAAATTAAATAGCTTGAAATACATAGCCCATCTAACCTGTTTGGGAGATAAAAGTGGGGCTTTTGTAAAGCCTCCAAATTCTTGTGATCTGTCCAGACCTGAAAAACTTCTTTGGTGCCTTCCAACAGATGTCTCCATGTATGTAATGCTCATTTCACCACAAATGCTTCCTTTCCCCAGGTTGCCCATCCTCTTTCTGTTGGGGTGAATTTACGGGAATTATAAGCACAAGGTTGCAACATTCCTTGTTCATTTATTTGTAAAAGGACAGTGCCCACAGCCACATTGCTGGCATCCGCCTGAACAACATATTGTTTCATAGGATCAGGATGTTTGAGAATCGGTGCTTGGGAAAATAATGTCTTCAGATTGTCAAATGCTTGTTGACACTTTGTAGACCACTCAATTTTTTGACCGGGTGTTGACTTTGTTTTCTGTTTCTTTGTTTTTATCAGTTCTGTTAATGGCAATGCAATGCTAGTGAATTGTGAAACAAATTTCCTATAAAAATTTGCAAAGCCAAGGAAACTCTGCAATTGTTTACGCATTTGTGGGATTTCCCATCCCAAGACAGCAGTCACTTTGTTGGGATTCATTTCCAACCCACCACTGGAAATCCTATACCCAAGATAGTCCAATTTATTACAATGAAATTCACATTTTGACAATTTTACGTATAATTTGGCATCTAACAACTTTTTAAAAACACTTCATACTAACTGTATATGTTCTTCCGGAGTCTGCGTGTAAATTAGGATATTGTCTAAATACACTAGTAGTACTCAATATAAATGTTCATGCAGCACCTCATTGATTAGCTGCATGAATATCACGGGGGCACCCTGCAACCCAAAAGGCATTACCTTGAAATGGAAACTACCCAGGGGGTAATTGAAGGTAGTTTTCCATTCGTCTCCTTGTTTAATAGGTACCCTGTAATATGCTTCATGCAGGTCTAACTTCGTGAAGATTTTTCCGGTGGCCAATGTGGCCAATAATTCGCTAATTAATGGCAGAGGATATACATTTTCCACACATACAGCGTTAAGCCCTCTAAAATCCACACAGAGTCACAAAGTTCCATCCTTCTTTTCCCTAAATAACACCGGGGCAGCGATCTGTGACCTTCCAGGTTGTATGAAACCACGGGCTAGGTTTTTATCTAAATAATTCCTCATCTCCTCCAGCTCCTTGGGAGTCATTGCATACATACGGGTCTTAGGTAATTTCACTCCTGGGATTAATTCTATAGCACAGTCAGTTTTGTGGTGTGGGGGTAAGATCTTGCACTCCTCTTCACTGAACACCTTTGCTAGATCCTGATACTCAGTTGGGTAGGGGAGGTTTTGATGTTCAACTATGGTGGTTACTAACTCCTTCCATGTATTCCATGTGGATTTGCCTGGACCCGAATGAGGGGGTTCTGGTCCTACTAAAAGTCGCAAATGACAGCATATAGTGGGCTCCCACTTATCCAACCATACAAGTCAGTGCCTCACGCATATGTGGGACAACAATAAATCGTAGATGTTCCCAATGAGCTCCAATTTCTAGTTTAATAGGAGTAGCCATCGCCATTGCTGGGGACCCACCAAGCAGGGACCCATCCACTTGTTCAAAATTAATTGGTGTAGGCAATTGTTCTCCGCGTAATTTCAATTCATCCACCACTCATTGGCTAATAAGACACCAGGTACAGCCCGTGTCTATCAATGCCCCATATCTACCCCTCAGTCCCATGTTCACACCTTCCAAAACCACTGGAATCACAAAAGGGAGTACTGGAGCACTCACCATAGTATCGTCATGGCTTTCCTCACCACTATAATCCAAACCTGAAACAACCCTGGGTTGACTCCATTCATCCAATTGTTGCTTTCTTGATGGTGATGCTTCCCCCTTCATTTTCTGAGTCAGTCCTTGTGATCTTTTGGCACCAATTCCCTGTTTCCTAAAGCTGAATTTTGTCACTGCTCCAACAGGTGCCTTTGCTGTTTGTTTCATACACTCATTGGCAAGTTTGGGGCATTCCAATGCCCTATGCCCTATTAGGTTACATCTGAAACACCTAATAGCCATTCGACCCCTACCACCCAGTTGACCATCTCCTTGCCTGCTCCGTCCTCCCATAACACCAAGATCTGTTTTAGGTACTTTTCGGAATGTTTCAGGCTTGGTTCTGAACTCCTTCAGTCCGACATCCAATTGGACCACAGTTCTGTACCATTCTGTCAATCATTGAGGGATTCCTCTATATAGACAAGCCTGTCTTAAACTACGATATAATCCAGCATGGAATTCTCGGACCAGCAGCCGCTCAGGCCAGGATCTTAACTTCCCAGGTAAACATTGGAATTCTTGTACGTATTCAGTTGCCAGTCTCTCATCTTGCCTCAAGGCCATGATAGCTTCCTCAGTTTGGTCGATGTGAGACCTATCCTCAAAATGATTGCAGAGTGAGTCCAAAAAAAGACTTACATATACCAACTCACTGTGTAGTTCCGCAACCCAGTCCACTGTATCCCCAGTTAACACCACAAGTGATAGCTATGACTATGGATCATTGTGATGGATAGCAAGAGGCATATAATTCTAAGTGATTGACCATTTGGCTTAGAAACAGTGCAATACGGTCTGGGTTACCATCAAATGTAGTTTGCAATGGTGGTGGTCCTCACACCATGCACCAGACATTCCCTGATGACCCCAGGAACCCTCATGCTGTATACGGTGAGGTGTTGCATCCCCTCGAGCAAAGTTTGATGACATATGCTTGGTACCTCCCGTCTTGGGTTCTGATGGCCCAGCTACATCAGCTAATGATGCATCAAACCCAGGTGTAAAGTCACTTCCAGTCCTTTTACTATTACGTTCTCTTCCTTCTCTAGGGATAGAACTGAAATAGGAAGTATCATCGGTACGAGCCCCTGACCCCTCCCATCTTCTCTTTGGGCTGGGATCCTGTATACTTAGATCTCCATACTTCATTCGCAATAGTTCTATAGTATTGGCTCCCAAGCTGGAGGTGGAGGTACTCCAGGCATCTTCTTCAATGATCCTCCTTTGCCTCAACTTCTCAAATACTTCCAGCATTGAGAGGTGCAAAGGCAGGGGTTTTCCATGAAAACCTTGTCCCCCACACTCCTCCTGGAGCTCCAAATCACTCCTCCTTTTGTCCCTCATCTTGGGCCGAACAGCCTTCCGTGCCTCCCCCTCCACGTCTCTGCATAGTTTAGCTCTAGTAACCCTCTGTACATCCTTAGGAATATCCCTAGTATCACCAGCAGATGGCGGTTCTCGCTCATAAACCCATCTGTAGAATCATGCACTCCGCCGTCCCCTAGAGAAATCTCTTCCTCATTCACCTCCGATGCGAACAGCAAAGCTGAATCCACATCTGTACCTTCTGCCATCACTTCTCAATTCAGCAACACCTAACAGCCAATGGAGGGGAGGAGGGATGACAGGAGCATAAAAGAATTTGAGAGAGAGCTGACTTTCTTCTCAGACGTTCAGACAAATTCCCAAAAGAAAGGGAAACAAAGCTCTCACAGTAACCAAGAAATGAGTCTTTATTCATCCATATACTGCTCCAGATTCAGGTAACACCAAGCATCAAGATGATATCAAAGTCAGCTCTGGCGCACCTCACAGCCAGAGCTGTATTTATACACCAGCTAATAACGTAATGAGTTTATCCACCATCCGGTCGACGCTACCACTTAATTTCCTGTCACTATGTAACCCCCAGATATCATGCATTTGTCCATTAATTATCCACCCTCCTTTATCATACCCTCACCACGTTATACTCTCCATATCCCACTATCGCCTGTGTGCCTGCCTAGTGAATATCCACCCCCCAAAGTCATTATTTTAATGGTCAGTATGTTCATTGTTCTGCCGATAGCCACCCACAACTTGTGATAGTCATCAATCTTCATCAGCAATGCGAACCCCATGTCAGTTGGCTGGCAGGTACTTTCTAACGCAGTAGCACGTTCGGACACAGTAGAATGCTCGGTGTCATGGCTCCAGCATGACGTGGGGACGTGACACTTATTTTCTCTCTCTCTCCCTTAACTTTTACTTGTTTTCATGGAATGATGTTCCATTCAATTGAAAATCTATATTAGTTGTAAATTAAATTCACTCAAATAGCCCAGTTTCATTTAATGACCTTCATCTAAAATTTTGAGCTTATCTTTTATGGATTCTGGCACTCTATTGAACAATACCTGACAGTTTGCTCTTGGATCTTGCCAATTTTCTCTGAAGATATAGGCCTCTAAAGCACACAAAGGCAATCTCTTGCTGTCCTCCTTGTCTAGGGAAGATTATTCAGTAAGGCATAAAATGTGGCTATCAGCGAGTTCATTATTGTTTTCTCTGCCATTCAAAATAGGTGTGTTAGTCTGCCACTGTTCTAACTAGAAGCCTCTCACATGCATATTTATCTCTATGATTATATTTCTATGGCCACACACATTGTGTATTTGAATGGTCAGTTTATCATTTTTAAAACTTGTAAATCACCAACAAAAATTGTATGTAATGTAAGTTTTAAGCTGTGGGAAAATCAGAACGATGTCATCTTTATGTTACATGTATATATGTAACAGAAACATGTATATAATAAAAAGTGCTTGTCCTATGCTAATGTGTTGCCCCATGTAATCATCAAATCTATTTTCCATTTCTAAGTATTTTCTATAAACTCAGGTAAAATAATTATTCCCTACCTTCATATGTTTATATTCACTGCAACTCACTATTTCAAAGTTGTAGAGGTGGCATAACTTTAGTAGATAATGAGGCATTGGGGAATATGCCTAAAGAGAACAAAATATGTATATTTTTGTATATACAAACATATATTGTGATTTTGACTGATTATAAAACAAGTATATTTAAAATGAAATAAGAGTTGCTTGCTATTGACTTATGAACAGAATCTGATCCTTCCTTATTAGTCAGTAAAAAAAGTTAATTTTCTAACAAAACATAAAGTGATCCTTCAAGATCCAATGACCAAAAGGTATTTAAAATATTTTATGTTTACTTAAACAAAGACTTATTTAAAACAATATACTGTATTTATTTTAAGAAATAATTAAAATAGGTTTCTTATTGGAAAAATAGATATATATTTTAAGGTTTTATTATTAAAAAGAACATAGAATCCAGCATCAGCTACCTACATTCAAAGAAATTAGTTCATTTCTTTTTGTTGTAAATTGCATCACATTATTTGCAATAATACCACATTTGTTCTTATAATTTACAATAATTTACTTCATATAGTGCATACTGAGATATATTGCTAACTCCACAATCGTAAAATTACAATGCTAACATTCTTAAATTGTCATAATATCTTACAGAAGAAAGTGACATTAGACAAAACTGACATTTTAAAATTATTCAATAAATGATCAGATTTAATTAGCAATGCATATTTCTTTCATAAAAACTGACTTAACTTTCAAATGAAACAAAGAAATAAGTGAAATGATTTACATATAGAATATTTATTTGAATATATAAATATTCAAATAAATAGAAGGAAAAATATCTGAAATATCTGAAACTGCTCATTTCTTTTTTTTCATTGCTAGGAAACTACATCTTGCAACAACATTTTTGTTTAAGTGTCTCAAAGGGAATCTTAAAGATTTATTAAAGTTTGTTCTTTCAATAACTCCCTACTAATTGCTGGGACATTTTCTTCAAAATTAAAGATTTCTTATTTCTGTACAAAGATTTAGTGGAGATTATAAAAGGAAATTAATCCCACGTCAACTTTAACAATTTATGACAACCTTCTAGGTAGCCAGCATAAAAAGGGAATTTTAATTTTAGTTTCCTTTTCTATAAAATAGAATCTTCTGATGAAATTTACCTGGAAGTTGACAATATTCCTTGACTGATTCCTGATCATTTATGGAAAAAATAATTCACAGACATAGACAATGATTCCTTTAGATATTAAACATTCAAATATAGATTATATCAAAAGAAGACTGCCATGCCTTTTGCAAATACAAAATATATTTTTGTGTCTTTTGTTCTTCTCCTTTCCAGATCAACTTTCCTAATGCAGGAAGTAGGAGAAAATGAGACCGCAGTGACTGAATTTATCTTCATAGGCTGGTCCAATAGACCCAAGTCAAGGATGGTTTTAATTGCAGTTTATATTGTTTCCTATTTTCTAGCAATTGCTGGAAATAGCCTTATTGTTTTAGTAGTCATAGGTGATCCACAGTTACACAATCCCATGTACTTTTTCCTATGTAACCTTTCTTTTATTGACCTTGGATTGACAACATCTGCAATCCCACAGTCAATTGCCAATTGCTTAGTGGAAAGGCCTGTGATGTCTTTTATTAGATGTTTTACCCAAATGTATGCTATTCTCTTATTTGGAACAACAGAATGCTTCTTCCTAGCTGTTATGGCTTATGATCGTCTGATTGCAATCTCTAGGCCATTGCACTATACTTTTATCATGAGCAGGACAGTTTGCATCTTCTTGGCTGCTGTTTCATGGTTTATAGCCTTTACACTTACAGTCGTCCCTTGCCTTGCAAAGCCAGCAAGATTTTGTGGAAACAATGAAATTGACCATATTGGTTGTGAATTTAAATCAATGTTTAACCTTATTTGCACAGATACCTCTTTGAGTCAAATAAGCATATACTTCAGTAGCATTTTGGCACTCCTGCTTCCTCTTGGTTTTATACTTTTTTCTTACATGTGCATTCTTCAGGCCATCCTAAGAATGTCCTCAGGAGGTAGAATGAAGGTTTTTTCAACATGTGGGTCCCATCTGTCTGTAGTGATTATGTATTATGGTATTGCTATATTTATCTATCTTCTTCCTCCAAACAAGAAGATGCATGAGATTGAAAAAACACTATCTATCTTTAATAGTGTGCTAACCCCAGTGTTTAACCCTTTGGTTTATACTCTCCGAAATCAAGAGGTTCTGGGGGCACTAGGAAGAATAATAGTTAAGAACAAAATTGCCATGATACATTGAACATCAGCCTGGGTTTTGTAATGTTGAATAGTCATCCATTGATATATCTGTTGCTCATTTTCTGTTGAAACTGTGAAATTATTTCATTTCACTAACTGAAGCTGCCTATGGTTATTGCTATTGATTTCCTAGGCGAAATAAACCCTGAGAATAGAAAATGTTTTAAATAAATTGTCTTGAAATACTGCAAGTTGGTGAATAGCATAATGGACTTATAGCACTGTGTGAATAAACCTTGAGAATAGAAACTGTTTAAATAAATTGACTTGAATACATTTTCAGGTACTGTGCTTCAGAGAAAGAAACCCTTATTATTTTGTAAAGGCAATGGTGTATTTGTATTAGTAATTTAAAAAAAATTGCTTGTTTACATAGCAAAGTATAGATATTCAGCATAAAGCAATAGATAAGAATATTTATATTGTATTCCTTTATATTTAAAGGAAGACAGAAAATAACAAAGTGATATGCTGATATTCCTTGACCAGGGAATCTTTACAGGTTAGAAACAAAAGGAATTATACACACAAAGACAAACACACAAACATACCTATAAATTGAGATGGACAATATTCCTCCAGGCCTTTCTGTCCTCTACCATCTTCTGGAGTCCATTTAAGCTCATGCCTACTGCTTCACTGACTCCATCCATCCACTTCATTCTCTGTCATCCCCTTCTTCTATTGCCCTCAATCTTTCCCAGCATTAGGCTCTTCTCCAGTGAGTCCTTCCTTCTCATTAAGTGGCCAAAGTATTTGAGTTTCATCTTCAGGATCTGGCCTTCTAAAGAGCAGTCAGGGTTGATCTCCTTTAGGACTGACTGGTTTGATTACCTTGTAGACCAAAGGATTCGCAGGAGTCTTCTTCAGCACCATAGTTCAAAGACCTCAATTTTTTGGCATCAGCCTTTCTTTTGGTCCAGCTTTCACAGCCATACATTGCAACTGGGAAAACCATAGTTTTGATTATACACACTTTTGTTGGCTGGGTGATGTCTCTGCTTTTTAGTATGCTATTGCGATTTGATATAGCTTTCCTCCCCAGGACCAAGTGTCTTTTAATTTCTTGGCTGTAGTCCCCGTCTGCAGGAATCTTGGAGCCCAGGAAAATAAAATCTGTCACTACCTCCATTTCTTCCCCATCTATTTGCCAGGAATTGAGAGGGATGGATCCCATGATCTTAGTTTTCTTAATGTTGAGTTTCACACCAACTTTTGCACTCTCCTTCTTCACCTGCATCAAGAGGCTCTTTAATTCCTCTTCACTTTCTGCCATTAGCATGGTATCATCTGCATATCTGAGGTTTTTGATATTTGTCCCAGCAATCTTAATTCCAACTTTTAATTAATCTATCCCTGCCTTTCTCATGATGTGCTCTGCATATAAGTTAAATAGGCAGGGCAACAGTATACAGCCTTGTCAGACTCCTTTTCCAATTTTGAAGCAATTAGTGGTACTGTGTCCAGTTCTCACTGTTGCTTCTTGACCCACATATAGGTTCCTCAAGAGACAAATAAGACGGTCTGGTACTCCCATCTCTTAAGAACTTGCCACAATTTGTTGTGATCCACACAATCAAAGGCTTTAGCATAGTCAATGAAGCAGAAGTAGATGTTTTTCTCTCGCTTTCTCCATGATTCAGCATATGTTGGCAATTTGATCTCTAGTTCCTCTGTCTCTTCAAAATCCTGCCTGTACTTCTGGTAGTTCACAATCCACATACTGCTGGAGCCTAGCTTGTAGGATTTTAAGCATAACTTTACTAGCATGTGGAATGAGTGCAATGGTGAGAAAGTTTGAACATTTTTTGGCATTGCCTTTCTTTGGAATTGGAATGTAAACTGACCTTTTCCAATCCTGTGGCCATAGTTGAGCTTTCCGAGTTTGCTGGCAAATTGGATGTAGCACTTTTACTGCATAATCTTTTTAGATTTTCAATAGCTCAGCTCTAATACTATCCCTTCCATTAGCTTTGTTGTGGCTCAGATTTCCTAAGGCCCATTTCACTTCACATTCTAGGATGTCTGGCTTGAGGTCAGTGACTACCCCATCAAAGTTATCAGGGACATTAAGCTCATTCTTCTATAGTTCTTTTGTATAATTTTGCCATCTCTTCTTAATCTCTTCTGCCTATGTTAGGTCCCTACTATTTTGGTCCTTTATCATGCCCTTTTTGCATGAAACGTTCCCTTCATATCTCCAATTTTCTTGAACAGATCTCTGGTCCTCCCTATTGTTTTCTTCTTTCTTTGCACTGTTCACTTAAGAAGGCATTCTTATCTCTTCTAGCTATTCTCTGGAATTCTGCATTCAATTGGGTGTATCTTTCTCTTTCTCCCTTGCCTTTCGCTTTATTCTTTCCTCAGCTATTTGAAAAGATTCCTCAGACAGCCATTTTGCTTTCTTGTATTTCTTTTTCTTTGGGATGGTTTTAGTTGCTATCTCTTGTACAATGTTGTGACCCGTCCATAGTTCTTCAGGCACTCTGTCTATCAGGTCTAATTCCTTACATCTATTTGTCATCTCTACTGTATTTTTATCAGGGATAGGATTTAGTTCATACCTAAGTGGCCTAGTGCTTTTCTCTACTTTCTTCAATTAAGCCTACATTTTGCAATGAGAAGCTCATAATCTGAGCCACAGTGAGCTCCTGGTTTTGTTTTTACTGACTGTATATAGCTTCTCCATTTTTGGCTGCAGAGCACATAGTCAATCTGATTTCTGTGTTGATTGTCTGGTGATGTCCATGTCTAGAGTCATATCTTGGGTTGTTGGAAAAGTGTTTGCTATGACCATCATATTATCTTGACAAAATTCCATCAGCCTGTGCCTGCTTCATTTTGTACTCAAGGCCAAACTTGCCTGGTTATCTTTTGGCTTCCTACTTTAGCATTCTGGTTATCTTTTGGCTTCCTACTTTAGCATTCCAATCCCCCATGATGATAAGGACATCATGTTTTGATGTTAATTCTATAAGGTGCTGTAGGGCTTCATAGAACCAGTCAATTGCTTCCTCTTCAGAACCAGTGGTTGGGGAGTAGATTTGGATTACTGTGATATTGAATGGTTTGTCTTGAATTCAAACTGAGATCATTGTGTCATTTTGGGGATTGTATCCCAGTATTGTTTCTTCCTAATCTTTTATTGACTATGAAGGCTATTCCATTTCTTCTGAGGGATTCTTGCCTGCAGTAGCATACCTGATGGTCATCTGAATTAAATAAATGAATTCCTGTCAATTTTAGTTTGCTGATTCCTAAGATGTCGATGTTAACAGATAAAAGATAATCAGAGTTGGAAGGGTCTTTGTAGGTCACCTAGTTCAACCCCCACCCAAGCGGGAGATCCTACACCATTTCTGACAAATGGTAGTCCAATCTCTTCTTGAAAATCCCAAGTGATGGTGCTCCCAGAACTTCCAAGGGTAAGGTGTTCCATTGGTTGATTGTTCTCACTGTCAAAAAGTTTCTCCTTATTTCCAGGTTAAATCTCTCCTTGTTCAGTTTCCATCCATTATTCCTTGTCTGGTCTACAGGTGCTTTAGAAAATAGCTTGACCCCTTCCTCTCTGTGGAAGCCCCTCAAATATTGGAAGACTGCTATCATGTCTCCCCTGGTCCTCCTCTTTACTAGACTAGCCAAGCCCAGTTTATGTAACCATTCTTTGTATGTTTTAGTCTCCAGTCACCTAATCATCCTGGTTGCTCTTCTCTGTACTTTTTCTAGAGTCTCAACATCTTTTTTTATAATGTGGTGACCAAAACTGGATGCAGTTTTGCATCACAAAAAAGCCATCTATTTTCTTCATCTTTACCAACCATTCCTCAATTATTGATAGTGTCAAATCTTTCCACTTTTTTCTGTAGAGATTCTCAGTCATCTAGGACATGGTTATCCCAAAGGTGGTTTTTCAGGAGGCACCTGGACTTTCTTGCTTTTTTTTTTTCTTTTGAAGACGTTCTGACATTCCCCACTATCCTGTCAGAGCTGAAGAAGCTTCTTGGATGAGAAGCAAAATGTCTTCAAAAGAAAAGAACAAGAAAGTCCAGTTGCCTCCTGAAAAAAAACATTTTTGGGACTTTCCACTTTTTAGCATATAATTCTCATATAAAAATAATTTCCTGATTTCTTTATCATTATTTGCCTCTTACTTCCCCAAATAAAATCTATAATTTCAACTGTAATTCAACCTTTATTTTTTCCTAATTCATCTATCTATCATCTATCTATCTATCTATCTATCTATCTATCTATCTATCTATCTATCTATCTATCTATCTATCTATCTATTTATCTTTTTTATTTATCTTTTTATGTGTTCATGTTTCCAGGAAAAAATCAAAGTATCCTTATATTTTCTAGACAATTTCTCTGGTGACAAATACAAAGAATATATCATTTGATAATGCTCACTTATCATTTTTGTCTATAAAATGTTTCTTGTGCTGATAACCATAGATGTGTTTTCTGGACAACCTACATAATGATTTTGAAATCGAAATTAATCTTACTTTTGACATTTCTTCAAATTCTGGTATTTCTGCAATACACTCCTTCGCTGTGGAATTTTCATCATTTTTCCATGATTTTGCATACAATAATCTTGTTGCAGTTACTGTATGTCAGGGGTAGCCAAACTTTTAGACCTCAGGGACCACCAAACTCATAATTTTAAATCCTGTGGACCAGAGACCCTGGGAAAAATCCCTAAAAAAGTCTGCAGGAAAATTCCCCACCCTGTTTTCCTACTGATCGATCATTCTTTATTTGGGATCACAGGATACCATTTCCAGCTCCATTCTCAGGGGGAGAGAAAGAGAGAGATTTTTGGCTTCATGCAAGAAATGCAGCAGAAGCAGCAGAAGTCTTTCTTTCTCTCCCCCAAACTCTGCCAGAAATGAGTCTTTGTGAGACTTGTCTTGCCGGCAGAGCCTCTTGGAGCAGGATGCCTTGCAGGGTCCCAAAGACTCATTTCTGACAGAGATTGGGGGAGAGAAAGAAAGACTTTTGCTGCTTTCCTTGTGTGCAGCAAAAAGCAGAAAGAAGAAAGAAGAAGAAAGAAGCAGTGTCCAGGCCAGGCATGTGGGGCATGTGGGGCAAATCCCCCCCTCTGCCCTTTCACCCCTCCCCTCACTACCTCATGTTTTTTGCAATGCAAGTGACACAAGCCTTGTCTCCCCACGGGCCATGTGGGTGGTGCAGCTTTGTGTTCCTGAATAACCTGGATGAATTGCTTTGGGGGGTGCTTTGGGGGTGACATTTCTCTGTGGACCAGCAAAATTTTCTCCCAGCCCACTGGTTGGTGACCTCTACTGTATATAATCTACCATGAGTTTTTTTTCTTTCAAATTTATTGTCCATAAGTTGCAATAAAAAGAGTTTTGTTTTGTTAGCAATATTATTCATTCAATTACATTGCATCATTGTGTGAATTTGTATCCAATTATTATAACTTTCACACAAATCCACCATTCATGATAAAATGACCCATTATACATCGTACCCAAAACTGGTTTAAAATATCTTTGTACATTTAATAATTTATTGGGTATCAAATATTAACAATACATCATTTTATACAAAATATTTTATTAAATTGTGAGACCATGAAAATTTAATACCAGTTTAATCCATTTCTGCACATTCTAATATTTTTAATCACATTTTCATTTGAAGGGATCTTTACACTTTTCCACTGTTGTGCAAATACAATTCTGGCTGCAGTCAATACATGTAAAATCAAATATGTATCCCTCTTGTTATACTTATCTGGTAACATGCCCAACAAAAATATTTCTGGTTTTAAATCAATATGTTGCTTTACCATTTTTTCCAACAATATATTTTTTGAGCATGTCTACCACATATGATAATACAAATCAGTATTGGTATTTTCAAATAGTGTTGTTCTTTAATTTTCCCCCATACTAATAATAATGCATTTCTGATGTAATGTCTTTAGAAATAACTATGTAGCTTATTTTTCCCATACCACAAAAAGACATGCCAACCCAGTTGGAAGTCATGTTTCTCTAAAGTCAATAGTCTTTTGTGCTTCAGACCAATCTATTCTTTTACCCATGTAAATACCGAGGCCTGATAATACAACTCCCAATCTGGCAGCCAAAATCCCTCTCTATTTTTAGCATCTTGCAGCATTTTCAAACTTATCCTTGCTTTTTCCTCTTGCCAAATGAATCAATATTGTTTTATTTAATTCTTTGAAGTATTTTCTTCCAGCTTTATCTGTATTGCTTGGAATAAATATAATACTCGGTAAAATATTTATTTTTATTGTAAGTATTTTTCCTGTCAACAACACAAACACCTTTCAGTATATTCGTGAAATCTGCTCTGCAAGAGGTGAGAATAAAAATCAAGTGCTTGATACTTTCTCACAGCCAGTACAGTTATTGTTGTATTCACTGAACTGACTACAGTTCCCAATCTGGTCCGTGTTTCTGGCGGGAGCGCCGATCGCTCCCATTTGTTGATGCCGTTTGACAGCCTGTTAGCCCCGGCAGCCGTGGCAACCCTTTATTCACCGAATAAAGCATTTCACTGTTAAGCTCTGTGTCTGCCTCATATCTACCGCCACTCCACAACACTGGCAATGAGGGCAGGATACAAATAAGAGGCGACTGGACTTAAAACAGCTGAGCTCAGTCACTACAAAAAGAGCCGAAGCCACCGAGAGCTGATTGTCACAGCCACAGACGCTCTCTGCGAGCACAAAGTTCAAACCTCCCCAGCTGAGGAGACAGACGCCGCCGCCACATGATGTCTTAGAATCCTGCGTTCCCACCATTCAAGCTGACAGCCGAGACATGGGAATCGTATAGAAATCGCTTCATCTGCTTCCTGGACACGATAGACCTCACAGATGCCACAGATCATAGGAAAAAATCCTATTTTCTAAGCTTCTGCGGAGCCACGGTTTTTGACACCGCCACGGCGCTGGTCGCTCCGCGTTCTGTTAGGGCTGTCCCCTGGGAGGAGTTACAGGAGATCCTCTCCAATCACTACTCCCCTAAGCCATCCCAAATTGCTAGGAGACACGCTTTCAGGAGGAGAATGCAGTCTGAAGGGGAGTCAGTTAGTGAGTATGTGGCAGCCTTATGGTCAGCTGCCCTACAATGTGGCTTCAGGGATTACCTAGAGGATATGCTCCTAGATCAAATTGTCTGTGGGGTCAAGGACCTGAGACTTCAAAGACGATTGCTAGCCAAAAAAGACTTGACCCTAGCTGTAGCCATCGAGGAATCACAAGCTGCTGAGCTATCTGCTCTGTCAGCAGCAGAAATACAGGTAAACCCCATTAGACAAGGCAGCTCAACTATTCATTTTGATGAAGTCTCCCTAGATGAGAATTCTGAAGACCCAGTTGAGGTTAACCGCCTCAGACAACAGAAGCCCCCTTTAGAAGGACCAAGACAAAAAATCAACTTTACCCCCAGGCAACAACCCATTTGCCTAAGCTGTGGGGGAACCCATCTCAGGGCATCCTGCAGGTTCAGGAATGCTATTTGCCTGAACTGTTAGAAAAAGGGCCACCTAGTTAGGGTCTGCCAAGCTGGGAAAACTTTTCCTCAAAGACCTCAGCTGGCTCCTATTTTCCAAAGGCAAGTTGAGGATTGCTATACATGCTACCACTCAGATCATACTACCACAGGCTCTAACAAAATAAGTATTTTTGTCTTTTTAGAAGGTAAGCCCTGCAAGATGGAAGTTGACACAGGCTCTGCACTTTCCATCATCTCCTGGGAAACTCTAAAGAAGATGCTTCCAAGGATCTCTAAGAAGAAGCTCCTGAATTGCCACCTGACTCTGCGTGATTACCAAGGCAGGACCATCCCAGTCCTCGGGAAAGGCAAGTTTTTAATCCAATTCAACAACTTCAAAGGCCACTTGCCTTTAGTAGTGGTAGATGGTGCCCTCCCTAGTTTGCTAGGATTAGACTGGTTCCCTGCTCTTGGCCTCAGCATAACCGGTATTCACACTGTTGCAACCTCTGAAGTAGATATCCTATTCAGAGACTATTCTGATGTATTCAGCGAAGATTTAGGGTGTTACTCTGGTACCCCTATTTCATTCAATGTAGACCCACAGGCAATTCCCATCCATCTTAAACCTCGTAGGGTACCCTTTGCTATCCGCCCCAAATTAGATATGGAGCTAGATAAATTACTAAAACAAGGGGTATTAGAACCAGTAGATTTTGCGAAATGGGAGACCCCCATAGTCACCCCGCTTAAGAAAGACAGCAGCATGAGAATCTGTGCTGATTACAAGATGTCCCTGAATAGGTTTCTACAAATCAGTGCTTACCCTGTCCCTGTCATCCAACATCTTTTACATTCCTTCGAGCCTGGGACTATTTTTGCAAAATTGGATATGTCACAGGCCTACCAACAGTTCCCAGTAGATGACCAAACTGCAGAATTACAAACCATAGTCACCCATAGGGGTGCATTTAAGTGCAAGTGCCTCCAGTTTGGCGTAAGTGTAGCCCCCGGAATTTTTCAGTCTCTAATGGAGAGGCTTCTCCAAGGACTCCCAGGCGTAGTCCCCTATTTTGATGACATTTTGGTTTCAGCCATGGACAAGCCACAATGAATTCATAGAGTCAGAGCAGTCCTTGAGCATTTCAGACAGCATGGCCTTAAACTCAAAAGGGACAAATGCACCATTGCCACTAAGCAAGTAGACTTTTTAGGTTATAGAATTGACGCCTCTGGTATACACCCAATTGAGTCCAAAGTCAGGGCTATCCACGAGGCACCCACACCTTCCAACAAAACTGATCTTCAAGTCTTCTTAGGGCTTCTAAATTTTTACGCTGCATTCCTTCCACATAAAGCCTCCATAGCAGAACCTCTGCACAGACTTTTGGACAAACAATCCCCCTGACATTGGGGACCAAGGGAAGCCCATGCCTTCCAATCCGTCAAGTCCTTGCTCACATCCAATGCAGTATTAATTCAATTTAATCAGCAGCTACCTTTAGTCCTGGCTGCAGATGCTTCCCCCTTTGGTGTAGGGGCTGTTCTGAGCCACAGGCTGCCCAATGGCTCTGAGGCACCAATTGCCTTTTTCTCAAGAACCTTCTCTTCAGCAGAACGAAACTACAGCCAAATTGACAAAGAGGCTTTGGCTGCATTTCTATATGGGCACCATTTCGAACTAATAACAGATCACAAGCCACTGTTAGGCCTTTTGTCTGGGGACAAAAAAAAAACCTCAGGTTCTATCCCCAAGGATGACCAGATGGACCCTATTCCTAGCTGCTTATTCTTACACGCTGATCCATCGCCCGGGGAAGATCCTGTGCCACGCTGATGCCCTCGTTGCCCTCTGCCTGTTCCGGTTGAAGACCCTGCACCCATCCACACTATCTTCGAGGTCAACGATCTCAACCTGCCCATTACTGCCCTTGACATTGCTGCTCACTCCTCAAGGGACAAGGTAATCGCCCAAGTTCTGGACTGGGTGGGGAGGGGGTGGCCAGCAATTCATTACACCCCTGAATTCCTGCCTTTCAAGACTCGCCAGCAAGAGCTGTCATCCCTACAGGGTTGTTTACTGTGGGGGACAAGGGTGGTCATCCCTGCTAAACTACAAGGGCCAGTCTTAAAGGTCCTGCATGAAGACCATCCAGGCATCATCAGGATGAAGGCCCTGGCCCGCAGCTACATATGGTGGCCAGGCATGGATGCCCAGATCTCCAGCTGGGTAAGCACGTGCCAACCCTGCCAGGCTACCAGGCCAGCTCCACCATCATCTACTCCTACCAGGTGGAAAGACGCTGGGGCCCCTTGGTCCTGGCTGCACATTGATCTGGCAGGCCCTGTGAACAGGCGAACTTTCCTAATCATTGTGGATTCGTTTTCAAAGTGGATTGACCTGGCCCTGCTGCCCTCCACAACCACTCTTGCTATCACAAAAGCCCTAACCAGAGTATTTGTCACCCATGGCCTCCCAGACACCATTGTATCCGACAATGGTCCCCAGTTCACCTCTTGCAAATTTGAGGTCTTTGCAGCCAACCTGGGCATCAGGCATGCCCTCACAGCCCCTTTTCACCCTGCTAGTAACGGGATGGCTGAAAGGGCAGTCAGGTCAGTAAAGGAGGCCCTGGAGAGGTTTGGCCCAATTGACTGGCACTCCAAACTTTCCAGGTACCTACTGACCCAGCACACAACCCCCTGTACCACCACCAATAAATCCCCTGCAGACCTCCTTATGAGCAGACGCCTTAGAACCACCCTGGATAGGCTGCACCCCCATTACACCCCAGTTACCCCTTTGGCATCTGACAGCCAGGCTAGAGAGTTCACCCTGCAGGACCTGGTCTATGCCAGGAATTACTCTGGCCATCCCTTATGGGTGCCAGGGCAAGTCGTGGCTATAACAGGGCCTAAGTCCTACAGGGTGCTCCTGGATGACGGTCGTACCTGGCGCCGGCACATCGACCAGCTGAGAAGGTGTTGGAGAGTGGCCGTTGATGACCCCCACTGCCCGCCAAGCAAACTGGTCTACCCACCAAGCACTGAGACTTCCCCAGCAAACGAACTGGTCTACCCGCTGAGCGCTGAGACCTTCCCGCCAAGCGAACCGATCTACCCGCCACGCGTTGAGACTTTCCCGGAGCGAGCCGAATGAAGGAACCTACCTGGACTGGCACCTGGTCCTCTGGCAGAGGCACTTGCTGACGAAACTCCAGCTCCTGCAAGCTCCAGCATGACCCAAAAGGCAAAGGACTCCTACCCGGCTGAAGATCCACCCGGACTAAGGCGATCCAGCCGCCAGCGCAGGCGGTCGGCCTATCTAAAGAACTACGCATGCTCCTGGCCGGGGGAAAGGAGTGTTGTATTCACTGAACTGACTACAGTTCCCAATCTGGTCTGCGTTTCTGGCGGGAGCACCGATCGCTCCCATTGGTTGATGCCGTTTGACAGCCGGCTATAAAAGGAGCTGTCAAACGGCATCAGCGGTCGCCACCAGCTGACTGCCTGTTAGCCCCGGCAGCCGCGGCAACCCTTTATTCACCGAATAAAGCCTTTCGCTGTTAAGCTCTGTGTCTGCCTCATATCTACCGCCGCTCCACAACAGTTATATTATTTTCAATGTATGGAAAAACAGTTTACCCTTTTTAAATCTGTCTCCAATCTCTCTGCTACAGAAAAGAGGTAAGAGTCAGGCAAAGGAGAGAATGCATGTAGAAGTTGCTTGCCTTTTTCTACCCCCAAATTCCTGTTTAACAAAGTCAGTCAATCATCTTGTCTAACCATTTCTGATTCCCATGAAGTTACATATTATTTAATTATTTCAACTGTTTCTAATTTTCAAATTAATAAAACTTCAAATTTGACTAGTTCTTATTCCACCTTTAACTTTCTTAGTTATTTCCAGACAAGATGTTTGCTTTTAAATTATCTTTATTTTCTTTGTCTCTTAACTTTTCATTCTTTTTAAGGGATCATGAAAATCATTGTTCATTATAAATTGATTTTCCCCCAAAAAAATTGCTTTAGAAAGGAGACTAAAAAAGCCTAGTGTATATAAATAGTCTGTGCCTGAGGTTTTGACCTTTGTGTTTTATGGTACCTATCACTCTATTCAATGTTAATTGTCAATAATCCCTTGGAACTTACCAATTTTATTACAATTTGCAGCTGTCCAGAGCACAGAAAGGCAAACTCATGCCCTATTCCTTGTCCTTTCATTCAGGCACAAAGCCCAAGTACTGACATTGTCATCAACTTCTGTTTAGCAGTGATGTGTGAACCTGCCACTGTTCTACTTTATTTCATTTATTTACTATAATTATGTGGAATATAATATTATAGTGTTCTACTTGGAAGCCTTCCACCTGCACATATATCTCTAGAAGTGTATCCTTAGATCCATGGGTGTGTGTTTGTCTGGCAAATTGTAATTTTGGAAACATATATTACCTACAGAAATGTTATGTAAGATTGATCTTCAGCATATTTCTTCAGAAAGAAATATGTCATCATTATGTTAACTGGAAACACATATTGCATAAAATAATGCTTCATCTATGACACACTCAGTCATCATCTTATGACCACTGAGCTCAAAATTTCCATTGCTAAGTGAGGCGGTAGTTATGTAGTTATGTTAGTAACATGATTGTTAAGTGTTACTAAGTGTTTTAACCTTTCTTATCACAGTTTTATAAGTGAATCACTGCAGTTGTTAAGTTAGTAACACAATTGTTAAATGAATCTGGCTTTCCCATTAATTTTGCTTGTCAGAAGGTCACAAAAGATGATTACAAAATACTGGGATACTTCAACCATCATAAATACAAGACAGTTGCTAAGCTTCTGAATTTTGATCATATGATCATGAGGAAGTTGCTACAGTCATAAGTATGAAAAATGTTCATAAGTCACTTTTTTCAGTGTCATTATAACTTTGAACAATCACTAAATTAATTGTTATAAGTCAAGGACTACCAATAATGTGTTGTCCAAAGTACAAATTAAACCTGTTTTCTATTCCAAATATTTTCTATAAACTCTCGTAAAATAATTGTTCCCTACCATCATGTGTATACATTTATTGCAATTCACTATTTCCAAAGTTTTAGAGATGGCCTAAACTTTAGAAGATAATGAGGCATTGGGGAATATGCCCAAAGAGAAAAAGTATGTGAGTATATGTTTGTATATTAATACATACATTTTGATTTTGACTGATTATAAAAAAATATTTAAAATAAAAGAAAGATTGCTTGTTATTGATTTATGAACAGATCATGATCCTTCCTTCATTCTCTTTATAAGAACTTCAATGTTAATTTTTTTAACAGAACTTAAAATGTTCCTCTAAGATCCAGTTACTTAAGAGGTATTTAAAATATTGTGTTCACTTAAATGAAAACTTATTTAAAATAATATATTTATTTTAAGGCATAATGAAAACAAATCTCCAAGGCATATATGAAGACCCCTGTGCATCATAGCCTGCCACATACATTAGACAGACCAATAAAAGAATAAGCACCTGCCTAGATGAACACAAAAATGCAGTAAAAAAGCTGGAACACACTTCCTCACTAGTCCAACACATGAAAGCCACAGGTCATAGCATCGACTTCAATAGCACCAAAACCCTAGCCACTATAGAAAATCCCAGCTACAGAATCATCAGAGAAGCCATAGAGATTGAAAAAACACCTGAATGCATGAATAGAAGAGATGACTCCACCAGACTGTCAATTATCTGGAAGCCTGCACTCTCAAACAAAAAAATCTCCACACCACAAGCCAGGCAAACATCTCGGCACAAACAGACCCCCCCGATACCTCCAGCTCAAACAAGGGGTGGACTGCACCTCACAAGAACTGGAACAATATATTTGGACATGACTGTCTTATCCAAAGGGTTTTATACTACAATTGAGGGGGGGCAATGTTCACAACCTATAGAACCTAATTCCAATTAAAAAAAAAAACTACTAAATAACCAATCACATAAGGAGGAAAAGAGGAAAGAGAAAAAAGAAATAAAAAAGAAAACCATAATAGAAATAGAAAGTGATGGAAAGGATGGAAATCCCAGTTATAAAGTTGTAGATATAAGATACATATCCAAGACCAATAATGGACTCAAATGCTTATACACTAACACTCAAAGTTTAGTAAAAAACAGGATGAATTTGAAGTATTAGTACATGAAGGCAGATATGATATAGTTCAGTGGTGGGATTCAATTTTTTTTACTACAAGTTCTGTGGGCGTGGTTTGGTGGGCGTAGCAGGGGAAGGATACTGTAAAAAATGTGGTATTTGCCTGTTCTCCGAACTACTCAAAATTTCCACTACCTATTCTCCAGAAATAGTCAGAATCTGATGAATACCACTTCTTGATATAGTTGCCATTATTGAAACATGGTGCAATAAAATTCATGACTGAAATTTACTGATAGAAGGATATAAACTATTCAAAAGAAACAGACCTAACAAAAGAGGCAGTGGAGTTGCATTACATATAAAAGATCACTATATCTCTACAGAAATACATAAAACCAATGATGAAAACCTCCTAGAATTCATATGGGTCAATATAAAAGGAAACAAAAATGACATTGCTATACTACAGGTCACTCAACCAAGCAGAAGAAATAGATGCTCTTTGCTAATCTCTTTGCTAATCAATT